>NC_048600.1:126707238-126899738 GCF_003668045.3 Cricetulus griseus | reverse complement strand
ATGTGACCTGAAGGAGGAACCGAAAGGGCCATTCTGTCTACCCTGGGTTGTTCTCCAATAATCCAACAGTGTGGTAACTCCCTCTAAACATCACATCTCAGTGAAACAGTCAGTAACCAGTGTGAGTGATGTTCAGGCATTGTAGGTGTGTGTAGGGGTGTGTGTGTGTGTGTGTGTGTGTGTGTGTGTGTGTGTGTGTGTGTGTGTGTGTGTGTGTGTGTGTGTGTGTGTGTGTGTGTGTGTGTGTGTGTGTGTGTGTGTGTGTGTGTGTGGTGTGTGTGTGTGTGTGTGTGTGTGTGTGTGTGTGTGTGTATGTGTGTGTGTGCACTTTCAGAGTCTGTGAAGAGTGATGGCTTTGATGTGTCTCAGAGGCTGACTCAAATGGCCCCTGAGCTAGTTGAAAGAAGCATTACTAAGGGAATCCTGGCATGGTGGCACTCTACTGCTATCTCAGCACTTGGAAGGAGGCGACAGCAGGATGAGGAGTTCAAGGTCATCCTCTGGCTACATAGTGAATTCAAGGCCAGCCTGGTCTACATGAGACCTTGTCTCAAACAAACAAAACAAATGAAAAACTGAAAACCAAGGGCTCAAGGCCCAAGATCCAAGATGACAACAGAACAGCCAGCCTCAGGAAGTGCCCGAAAGTCTCCTGAGTGCCCCCTGTTGGGAAGTTTGGGCAAGTGGCACTATAAAGAGGCCAGCTACACACCAACCTCTTCCATTGCTGAGCCACATTTTACTCCTGGCTCCACACACATCCGTATGATTGCATGTGAATGCTGGCCCAGTCAAGCCACTGAGTGCTGGCATCAGGAGACAGGATGAGGAGTGTTGATGTTAATTAGCACACAGCAAGTCTCAGAGCACGAATATTTCTTTGCAAGGGTTGGGACAGAAATGAGGATCCATTTTAAAACAGAAACTTCATGCAAATATGTAGGGGAAGCTGTAGCCACGCCTACTTAGGGGCTGGCTACAGTTGTGCCTGACCATGCTTGTGAGGACGTGGTCAGAGTGATGTAGTAGTGTGACTGCGTTTGCTCTTTCGGTTTCACTTTGCTTCTTGCTGTACAGGCTGCTGCCACGCCGGCTGGCTAGGTTGCTCTGTAAGTAAGGCTTTTCCCTATTAAATACCCTTATATTTCTACCTGACTCTGTATTGGTAATTTCCCACTATACAAATATACTTAAAAAAAATAAAAACAAGGCCTCCCAACTGGGTGTGGTGGACCACACCTATAACCCCAGGATTTTTTATAATGAGGTAGGAGGAGCACAAATTTAAGGCCAGATTGGGCTGCACAGCAAGGGTTCAGTATCGACAATAACAGTAAAACAGACCCTGAAGGTGGTGCAGACAGCACAAAAATAGAGCGTCAGAGTAGACAGGTATGGGGGAGGAGACCACAGGGTCCCCCAGTAAACTGCCATCACCAGGCGGCTGGGGCTGCCAAGGAAATAACTGGACATGGTCAACCAGGTCAGTTTTCTTTGTGCTAGAGAGCTGCTGCGGATGTTGCTGCCTGTTGCTTCCGGTGTTCGGGACACAAATGTTGATTTCTGTGCCCAAAGATCATCACGCGCAGTCCACAGCAGGCCAGCTTCACAAACAGCGCTTTCTCTAATGGTGAGTTTAGGCTTGTAGACTGAGGGATTACTTTAAAAATAAGGTGTGTGTCTCTGCGTGAGAGGCCTGTAGATGTGACTGTGGGTGCACTCATGCTGCGGCGTGCCTGTGGAGGTCAGAGGACAACTTAGAGGTGGTTCTTTCTCTCCCTCTGTCATGTAGGACCTAGGAACTGAACTTGGGTTGCTGAACTTCTGGGAAGACATATTGTCCTTTGAGCCACCTCTCAGGCCCTCACTTTGATTTTGAGGCAGTGTCTCTCTTATTTCTATTTGATGATGTTCCTGGCTAGCTGGCCTGGGAGTCTCCAAGCAATTCTCTTGTCTCTCTGCCCCCTGTCTCATTGTAGGAACATTGAGGTTACAGACTGGTACCATAGCATCTGGCTTTTTAAGTGGGTTCTGGGTATCTGAACTCATGTTGTCAGTCTGTCATGTGGCTTTCACACACTGGGTCATTTCATCAGCTCAACAAGGAACCACTTGTGATTGAATTCCAGAGTAGAAACCTGATGAGGAGCCAAGTCTAGGTAACTCTGAGGGGTGGGACGCATATAGCCCTGGACCCTGGGGGTTGAATGAGGGTGGAGAAGCAAGGTCCCACATTTCAGCAGGTCTCCCCTAGTCATATTGCACTCTCTCTCCAGCCTCTGCTTCTGTTGATGAAGGCTGTGTTTGCTTGTGGGTAGGAAGTTACATCTTGGAAGCTTCCTGTATATCAGTCAATCTATGAGCAAACATCTCTATATGGTTTGCTTTGTGCCAGGCCCCTGCTAGGCACCATCATAGGAGAGGCTCTCAATAAATATTTGTATGCTTTGGGGAATATAAACCTTATGAGCCTTCCCTGGGCTGAAAGCCAGCTCCCACCTCCAAGTACTTCCAGCAATTTCCCTGGAAGCCGTGTCCAGGGAGAGGGGGTGCAGTAGAGCAAGAACTGCAGGTGCCCAGAAGAGGGGAGGTGCAGTGTCCCTCCCACACCAGCACCTGCCAGGCTTGCTGAGGTTAGCTCCCCATCCTTCCAGCTTCCAGAAAATACACAGAGTCACTGGCCTTGATAAACACCATCTCTCAATCCTGACTTTTGCCCCAGTATGTGCCTTTCTCTCAGGCACTTAGTCCCGCTAACTCCATCTGCATTTTTGACTGTGGGCTCCTGTCACACGAGTCCCCAAGTCCAGTGGCTTTAGGGGCTAATGGATCACAGAGTCTACACCGAGGCAGCCACGTCTATGCAGTCACACTCGGTTATAAATATCTATAGAGTGCAATACCAAATAATTGTGGGGCATATTTCACCCTGCCTGTTGAACACATCGCGAGAAAGGAATTGATCCCTGCTGTTTCATTTATTAGATGGTGTAATACCACAAAAATCGTTTCCACAATATCCCAAACTAAATCATTTATTCTTGACAAAAATCCAATAAAGAGCTCGATCCTTCTCCATAGGCAGATAAAGTACAGATTAATGGGGCTGCCTAGATCAAAAAATACTGGGAAAATGAAAGTGAGATAGAGAGAGAAAGCTCCTTCCTCCTCCTCACTTCCCCAAGGCTGCTTCGGCTCAGGGTTTTATTACAAAAAGCCGCCTAAGTATTACAGGCTAATCCGTAAATCCCAGCCTAGTAAAATATGTGACGGATTTGTAAATCGTGCCCTTTACAAATCAGATTGAACTTTTTTCCCAAAGAGTTTGCCTTTCCCGGTCCCCCTTTTTTTTCTCATTTCCCCTACTCGTCGGATTCCCTTGCTGCTGTCCCAGGCTCCAACCAGGGTCTAGGTCTCCCCACTCACCACCTTCCTGGGTTGGTTCAGCCCCGCTCTGTGACCCTTTCTAACCTGATGTATGGAGGGTTGGAATCAAAGGTGGGTCAAGAGGCTTTGACAACTGTTGTCCTTTCTACACCACTATACACTAGGAAGTCAGACGCTGGGGGTATCATCTAGGCTAAGGTTGGCACCAGACATACCAAGAGGCAGAGTCATAGGCTCACCTGTAGCCTAGAGCAACAAGGTCAAGGATGACACTCCACATTGTCTCCGTGGAGAAGAAAAAGACCAAGTGGGTGAGACTCAGAACCTAGACAAACCCAGACGAAGAGGCTTGCCAGGTTTGCTGGGTAGTTTTTGTCAACTTGACACAAGAGTCAACTAGGATGATCCTCAGCCGAGGGATCACCTCCCTCAAGTTGACCTATGGGTATGTCTGTGGGGTGTTTCCTTGATTAATGATTGAAGCAGGAGGTTCTATAGGTGACTCAGCTCACTGTGGGTTGTGCCATCCCCTAGCAGGCTGAGCAAGCCATGGAGAGCAAGCCAGTAAGCAGCATTCTTCCATGGTCTCTGCTTCAACTCCTGCCTCCAGGTCCCTGCCTTGGCTTCCCTTGATGAGGGACTATCACTTGGAAGCATCAGCTGAAACAAACTCTTTCTTCCCCTTGGTTGATTTTGGTCAGTGTGTTATCACAACCACCGAGAAGCAAACTAAAGCATCAGAGGACCTATCTCTGTGTCCTCTTCCAGCCCCAAACCACCTTGAGCCACACATGGCGTGTGACTCCATCCTCAGGGCCCATCCAAGGTGTCCATTCAATGTTCTCTTTTGTTTACATCAGTCCCTGGGGACCTGAGGGTCTTCGGGTGCCCTGGATCAAGACCAGGGGTGGTCCTCGGATACAGGACACACCATGACAAATCAATCCATTAAAGCCCCAGGCAAATACCTAAGTTACCCACCTTGCATGCTCTGCCTAAAGTCCTGGTTGCTCAGGCTGGCTTGGAACAGCTCCTGTTCACTGCTTCCCTCAAAGAGGCCAACAGACATGTCAGCAATTGGCTGGACAGTCATTTAATTCTGTGCTTGAGTCCCAGATATGTCACTTTCTAAGCTGTGAGTATTGGCCAAGCCACACAGTCTTTCCTAGCCTCTGTTTCCCCAAGGGAAAATGGGGATGATATTAGCTGTTCCATAGTATGTATTGAGTCGACACTAAACATGCCTCCTTCAGTAAGGCTATGGAGAAAGTCTTAAGATGCAGAATAGCCCCAAAAGCTGCAGGGTGGACAGTCTTCCTTCTACCCACAGCAGGAGCAGGCTCTCAGCCCTGCTATGGGAGCCTAGCTAGAGCCTGGCTGAGTGTCTTTAAAGGAGCCTGCACTGCCAACTGCTGAGGAGCAGAGGCGCTGGGGTCACGTGCTCTGCTTGGTGCTATGTCTTGTGTTATTTTGATCCTGGGAGATGGTACCCAAGCACCCCAACAAACATTTTTTGTCCTTCTTGTCACAGATTTTCATGGGGTGGGGAGAGTGAGATGGGATGGTTGCCCTGGCAACTTTCCTTCCGGATCCCCACCACACACACACACACACACACACACACACACACACACACACACACACACAGAGAGAGAGAGAGAGAGAGGAGAGAGAGAGAGAGAGAGAGAGAGAGGAGGTTGGCTCATTCAGTATGAAAGCAGAACTGGATAGGAGGGAGAGAGGGAGGGAGGGAAGGATACTGGGGCCAACGGTTCCTGGAATGGCATTCTGCAGCTTTATAGAAATGCAGTAAAATGGTAATTGCCTTAGAACTCTAACTGCAGCTCCCTCAGTCCTTTCCCATTCCACTCTTCCATTTGCCATGGCAGGATGGAGCTGTCCCTCAAATTCCTGAGTGGTGGCTGCTGGGAAATTCACTGTGCTGTCCCACCTCCATCTTGTTGAAGGAATGCAGTGGGGGCTGGAGAAGAGGGTTCAGCCGCTAAAGTTCTTCATGAGGACAAGAGTTTGGATCTGCAGCACCCAGGTTAAAAAAGCAGATGCAATGTCTGTCTGGCTGGCTGGCTGGCTGTCCCTCCAGTACTGAAAGAGGATTCAGGGAGTTCACTGGTCAGCCAGCCTCGCTGATTCAGTGAGAGACCCTGCCTCAAAAGTAAGGTGGAGAACAACCAAAGAAGACCTGTAGCCACTCTGTGAGCCTGTGCGCACACACACAAACACATGTCTATACATTATGAGCATCCACGCTCGTGTGTGTGCACAAGTGGTTGATTTAGAGGAAGATGTGGAAGTGGGTGGAGACAGAAGAAGGGACAGCAGGCAGTTAGACCCAACAGGCCTTACTCTCTTGGCTCATCCTACTTCCATAATACCCAGAGAATTCAAGTTGCCCAGTGTGCACAGGGATGGACCAGAACACAGGGCCTGCTGGAGAACGAGCCCTTTGAAAACAATATATGGACAGGGCATTGCTTCCCAGGAACCTCCTAGAAAAGGCAGAGCTGTGTTTCCGAAAGCAGAGGGATGCAAGACCTGACCTCAGCAGCCACCTGGCATCCTCTGCTTCCCTCGTTAACCTTCATCATCAGGTTTTCCACTGAGAGTTCACCCCAGGGACCTAGAGAGCTGCAGCCCTCTACCTTTCTGCTGACCCGTATCACAATGGGGCCAGTGCCATTGTCCTATGGGGCTTCCCAAGCATTTGCTCCTGCCCTTTGGGATTTTGGCATGGAGATGAGACCTGTAACCATTCAAACTGTGTTATTAGTGGGGCTGTGGGTGACAATGGTGATGAGAAAGCAGGCAAGGGGTGCTAAGAACGGGTCCCTGAGCACAGGGGTAATTGGTATTTAGATGGGGAGAAAGCAGAAGTCAATGAGATGGAGGAAACAGAAGTCAATGAGACATTGTATTTTGCGGGCCCAATGTAAGAGCATTTACAAAATGGCTTCAGGACAGATGCTTTGAAAGGGGGAACCTGAAAGAGGGGGACCCTCATTCAGTTGCATGTCTATCCCTCCACTTACCACCCAAAGGGTCCAAGTTAACAGGACATGGCAATGGAGAGTGGAGGGTCTTAGTGTAGCCTGAGGACTGAGTTCAAGACCCTTCGTTGCTACCTGGCCCCATTCTCACTCCTGTGTTGCCTTGAACAACCAGGTCTCTCTGGGTCACATGGTCTAATTCCCTTTTGGAGGATTAAAAAAGTCTTAGCACATGCATGTATCTGTGTGTGTCAGTGCATGCATCACAGTCTGCACGTGGAGGTCCAAGGACAACATGCAGACGTCGCCTCTCCTATGTGAGTCCAGCGGATTGAACTCTAGTCTGCAAGCATCTTTCCCCATGGAGCCATCTCTCCAGCCCATCCTGGGGGGTTTTAAAGGGAAGGAAGGAAGGCAGTTAGTAAGCCCAAGAGAGTATGGCTTATGCAGCTGCCTCATTGAAGCTTGTCTGTGTAGGGTTAGGCTATTCTCATCTCCCCAGCTCATCACAAACAGCAGAGATCTGGCCAACGGGGGGGTGGGGTGGGGGGTGCTGAATCCTTGCTCCTGCCATCACCCATAAGATCACAGGATGATTTGAGTGGAGGGACCAGCAGAGCAAACCCATCAGGGTCAGGGCGGGCTTCTCAGTAACTTCTTATTTATTGGCCTCCTCCAGCCCTGCGGTCGCCGGTTCTGCTCAATATTTTATTCTTGTTGTACCTGCTCAGAAGCAGAGCTGCGGGCAGTTTTGATAAATGGATTGAAAAGAAGGTTTGTCTGGTTTCGCTGAAGCTTCTATAAGTGCCTCTGGATCTCAGGCTGAAATGATATTTTCCCAACTTCCTGCTGCGAGCTTGCTCCCCAGTGGCTCTCTCTCCTCTTCCTCCCTGCTCTCTCTCCATGTGCACCCCACCTCCCAGCCCCCCATGCATGCACACACATGCAGGGATGCACAGATCTGTATACTCACTCAGGACCACTCAGGGCACCAGTGTGTGAGGGAGCGGAGTGTTATCTTCCTATGGACTGGAAAGCCCATGTAACAGTCATGTGCACAGACAGACATGTCCTTGGTGCACAGACATGCCCCTGGTGCACACGAAGGCAGAAGCACACACTGTCTGAGTTCAGCTAGTCTGACCTTGAGGGAAGTTCTGGATGAGCATGGGTAGAGATGAACAGACTCTAAGAGGGAGAAGCCCGGAACTCTGGAAATCTCTGCTGGAGCCCCCATGAGCTTCAAGGAGCCCTGCCCCCATTGGTTGGATTCCTCCAGCCTTCTCCCTTCCTCCTCCGCCTGCCGCCTGCCGCCTGCCGGCCTAGGAGGCCCCACTGGGCCAGCTGGAAGCTTTATCCAACCACATCTGAAACGGTTCAGGATCTGGATCTGTGCCTGGCCTCCAGTCGTTTCCATAAATAACTTGCTGGGCCTGGCTCCTTACCCTCCTGGTGACGTCATTGGCATGGGCCCGGTGATGAAGTCATAGGCTTCCCTTCCCCTGGTCCTCCCTTTGGGTGGAGTGAGAGTCCCCTCCCCCAGTCCTGTGAGTCCCCCTCCATTTGCTGGGAACTTGCCTGTCTGTCTGCACCTCTTCCTGTTCCCACACAGTCAGGTACTGGACACAGGTTCTCTACCATCTGGACCAACTAAACATGATGGTGCCAGACAACTCAACTCCCCTCCCCATTGTCAGTCACTGAATGCCTCCCAACTTTCCCATCTCCCCTGGATATTGTTTCCAGGTGACAGCAGACTCTTCCGTTTCAGAGAAGGGTTGTTAGCGTCTTGATGCAGCTCTATGCAAGCCACACCAGCTATGTGACATCAGACAATTTTGTCTGTGCCTCGGTTTCCTCATCTTTAAAAGGAGTTAGCCCAGGACTGGCTAAGTCTTCTGTAGGGTCACGCCATAAAACACTGAGCCTGGAGCCTCGATGCACTGAGCGGGCCCATCATGTAACCACATTTCCACGAGGCTCTAATTTTGTGTTTTCTACTCTGTGACTTTGCTGTGGTGCTCACGTTCTGAGTGAGTGGGGGAGCTGTCTTTTTTCTTGGCACATTTCTTGCTAGGTAGCCAAGGATGGCCTTGAACCTCTAACCCTTCAGACTCCACCTAACAAGTGTTTGGATTGCATGTATACACAGATGCATCTAGCTTTCTCGTCCCCATATAGCTGACATTTTTTACTCACTTCTGGTACTACTTGCCTTGGCACCAGAAGCTGGAAGAACCGGGGAGTGGGGGCGCTGGTGGGCAGCTCTAAGGGGCTCAAGCCCTGCCTACCCTGCTCCGTATGGACAGAAGGAAGTGGTCTTCCTCCTCAGACAACCTCAAGGTAGCTCCTAGGAGTGTCCTTGTTTTCTATATGAAGAAACTGAGGCAGGCCTGGGGTGATAATCTCAGCCAGTAAAGGCTTGTTGTGCAAGCATGAAGACCTGAGTACAATGCCCAGAACCCACACATAAACTAGGCACAGTGACGTGCTCTTATAATCCCAATCCTAGGGAGAAGTTAAGTAGGTCCCTCCCTGGGGTTCATTGGTAGCCAGCATAGCTAAGTAGTGAGCCCTGGGCCAGAGAAAAGCTGTTTCAAAACAAGGGAGGGATGAGCTAGCTCAGCCATTAAAGGCCAAGGCACTCTCGCTGTCTGTCTGTCTGTCTGTCTGTCCGTCTGTCTGTCTCTCTCTCTCTCTCTCTCTCTCTCTCTCTCTCTCTCTCTCTCTCTCACACACACACACACACACACACACACATACACATATATATTTTTTATATACAGAGAGAGACAGAGACAGACAGAGAGATTAAACGTCTTACTACAGGAGCAAACATCCATGGCATCCTAAGACACCATGAACCTGCCCAGAACTTTTCCTGATTCCCAGATGTGTGTGCTGAGAGCATTCACAGGAGACCGTGTCTCTGAACTCAGTAGTAGAGGTGAGGCATGGTTTCTGTGTCAATACAGTGGCCATGGAGCCTCAGGAACTGGGTCGGTGAGATGCACACGGGATTTTGATGATTTTGTATGGAAAAGAGAACACAAGAGAGCTCAGGAATAATTCCTTGGGATTTATTATGCATCGAGCTGATAATGTTTTTCATGTGTTGAGCTAACTGAAGTATGCTATTACCATCACCTGCTTGCTTCTTTTTTTCTTTTATGAGGTAGTTATCAGAGGTTTAAACCCGCATGCATGGATCCTGTTAGATTTCTCCCTGGTGGCTCTGTTCTGGTGCCTGGCTGAGAACTGAAGAATGTTCACTGTTCTTCCCATGCTGGGATTCTGACCCATTTAGCATAATGCCTTCAAAGATGAGGGCTGCCACCCTCTAGCATAGTAGCCACCTGCCCCTGCTCCAGGCTCTTGAAGGGACAGGTCAGTTGAGCAGGCATGACTGCTCGGCTTCCTCTTCATATGGGATCCAGAACCCTGATTCGGCCTTACATACTTGGGAGAAAACCTCAAAGTTGTCCAGGCACCACAAGGATGCCAAGTCCTCGGTCGAGGCCACACCTAGCAGCATTGCTGTCTGGGTTCCATGTTATTCCTCGTTTGTCCTGAAGCTTTGGTTCTATTCTCCATTCACACGAGTCTTACTCATCCTACAAAACCAAAATCAGAAGTCGCCTCATCCAGGAAGCCTTCCCAGACTCTTTTTATATATGTGTGTTGTGTTGTGTCTGTGCATACATGTATTTGAGTTTGTGACCATGTGTGTATGTAAAGGCCAGAACAAGACTTGGGCATCTTCCCCTTTAGCTCTCCATCTTACTGCTGGGAACAGGGCCTCTTGCTGAACTGGAAGCCTGTCTTTTTGGCTAGGCTGGCTGGCCACAGAGCTCTTAGGAGCTACCTGTCCGTACCCTAAAAAATGTTGGTGTTACACGCATGTACAGTCATGTTACATGAATGTGCAGCCATGTCCAGCTTTTGAAAAAATATTTTATTATTTAATGCATATTAATGTTTGCATGCATGTATGTCTGTGTACCATATGTTTTCCCAGTGTGCACAGAGGCCAGAAGAGGGCCTTGGATCCCTTGGAACTGGAGTTTACAGTTATGAGCTGACACATGGGAGCTGGGACTGGAATTGGGGTCCTCTGGGAGAGCAACCAGTGCTTTTAACCACGGAGTCATCTCTCCAGCCCCCATGTACAGCTTCATATGTGGGTAGTGGGGGTTCAAACTCAGGTCCTCAGATCATCACGCCTGCAAAGCGGTTGCTTTTATCCACCGTGCCATCTCTCTAGTCCCACAGCACCTTCAATGTGCAAATCAGTCATGCTGGACCATCAGAATTTGTCAAAAAAAATGTTACTAAACCATCAACGAGGACCCACCCTGAGAAAAATTAGTATGTATGTAAATCTCCAACGTGCTCTGATAAGGTAGCTACTGGGATGATTCTTAATTCCATGTGGGGAAACTGAGGCACAGAGAGATTGAAGCATCTCACCAAGATGGAAGAGTTTAAAAGTAGAGAAAGCAGGAATGGGCTCTTTAGATTTCAGGCCCACTCTCTTCTAAAGACCAAAGGTCACAGTTACAGTGGCTGTTTCCCTGGAAACCCCTCAGAGACAATAGTGTGAGCCAGGGCCAGTTTATCCACTACTAAAATCCCCACAGCACCCAGCCAGATCCTGCATAAGGTGGGTGGCCAACAAATGTGGCCTGAGGACTTCAACCCCCCCCCATGCTTTGCTGTTGCTTAGGTCTCACCCTGGCTCCACTTAGCTCCATCCACTCTGTCAGCCCAGCGGCCTCTCCCTCTCTCCATCACATCCCCAGGGTCCTCTCTGCACCTGCTTAACACTCAGTTACTGTCATCCGACCTCTGCCAGCCGGGAATTAATTCCCCAGGTTACCACTGCATAAAACCAAACTCTCTTTTTATGGTCTCTGCATGCGATGCCCTTTCTCTTTTTGCTGGCCCCACCGCACTACCCGGAATAAATAAATACAGTGTAACTTTTAGCAGCTTTTATTTACTGCAGGCTGCAGACTCCCCGGGCCTGGAGTTAGTTACAGAGAAGCCCAGCAGTTGTGGCCAGGTGCAGGGCACCAGAAGAATTCTGGGTATCTGATTCCTAAGCTTTGGAGTTCTCTAGTTCCTCTGCATGTCCCCACCAGAGCATACCCGATCATAGCTCATAGTCTGCCCCACATTGTTTCCCATTAGTCAAACAGGAGGGTATCTGTGTTGTTCCGTTTCCCACCTAAAGACCTGGTCAATGCTTTGTGGTGAGGGTGGAGGCACCATGGCTGTGGACCAAGCCACGGCTTGGTGGTCCTGTTGGTCCCACTGCCATCAACCTTCTGCAAATCCATCTCTGCCAACCATTGTCTTAAAAGAGAGAGAGAGAGAGAGAGAGAGAGAGAGAGAGAGAGATGTTCAGTTGCTAACATGCTTCCCACAAGTCTATGAAAACCTGAGTTCAAGGCCCCAGAAATCATAAAAAAAAAAAATAAAGCCAGGCATGGTGGCATGTGTGTGTAGTCCCAGCACAGGGCGGCGGCGAGCGGGGGGGGGGAGAGGACAGGAAACTCCCTGGGACACACTGGCCAACCAACCTAGCCTAACTTGTTAGCTCCGGGTCTCAGTGAGAGAACCTTTCTTCAAAACCAAAGTGACCAACACTTGCAGCAGAGGCCAGCCTGGTCTACACAGAAAGCTCCAGGCCATGCTTTGTCTCTCTAGTTTTACTGTTGGCCTGTTGTCAAGCTGCCAATCCCAGTCCTGGCCGCCGCTTGAGCTTCCAGAAGGGATTGTGCAGTCTGAGGATACTTTGTCAACAGAAGAGGATTGTGTCATAGATCCTCCCACTGCAACCTGGGACTATGGAGGAGGCAGTTGTCCCCTCTGGCTAGTAGAATAGAGCTGCAGTCCTCTTCAGTCCTGGAAATCCATCTAGGTTCCCTCATCCTCTTCCTAAAATTCAGCTCTCAGAGCCCCTGTGAGCTCAGCTCCCCTGTGCAGCTGCCTGCTAGTTCACTCACTCCCCAGCCGTGTGTGTGTGTGTGTGTGTGTGTGTGTGTGTGTGTGTGTGTGTGTGTGTGTCCAGGAACAGCAGGGTAGCCTTCAGGGCCATTTTGCACACCCACCTTTGCAGCTTCACATGCAGTGACCCTGTGGCCCTAGCTCCACAGGGGAACTAACACACAGCCAGGGTGAATCTATATCTGGGGCTTCCCAAATGCTACACCCCCATCTTGTTGCTCCCCAACCTCCACAAGAAGTTCCCGGAGCTGGGAGAGCAGCTATTTTAGAGATAATTGCTTAATTAGGGGAAAATTACTTAAATTTCAGTGGCAGCACCGGCAGAAGCAGCAATAGTTATGGTCGTCAAATCCTCCAGTCTCAGTTCCCTCGGAGAGCAGAGCCCACATCACGTCCATGGCTGCTTCTCCTCAGAGACAGCTGGAGTCATGGCTGCGTGTCAGGGGCCTTCCACCTACGCACATGTACACACAAACATGCATGGGCAAACATGTCACGATTGAATAGAATCCCTCTAAATACACACCTGCCCCAACCCTAATGCTCTGTGTGGCGGTTAGAGATGGAGCCATTAGAATGTGATTGTAATTTAATGGTGTCACAAGGGTGGGGCCCTCAGGGTAGGATTGGTGTCTTTAGAAGAAGAGGCCTCAGGCTGGCTAGAGGCCTTAGCACTTGCAATCCAGCCTGATAACCTGGGTTCCATCCCCAGGTTCCATATGGTGGAAAGGGAACGGACTCCCTTAAGTCGCCCTCTGACCTCCATGTGTGTTCTGTGGCGTGCACGCACACACCATGGTGTAAGACAGACAAACAATAGTAATAACCACTTTAGGGAGAAGAGCTGGGCCTCACCCCATATCTGCACTTCAATACATACTTCAGCTTCCAGAATACTGTGCTTTGAATGGCAGTTGCTAAAACCTAAAACCCAAGCCTGTGGTATTTTATTAACAGTCCAGGCTCGAACAACACTGTGAAAACTGATGGTAAAATCCTGGCACCGGGGTACCTGCTGTACCTGCTCTACTGAGCATTGTGCAGAGAGCAACCACGAGCAGTACTTCCACAAGAGGACACAGCTGTGTTCCCAGAAAAACACACACATGTGGTAAAAACACATGTGTGGGGGTGGGGCCACACCGGCCCCTGAACCAGAGCTTGCTGGCATAGAGCTGACTTGGGAACCACAGCTGCTGTGTCAGCTCAGGGGTTCTCAGGGCCATGGGGAAGGGCCTGTGGGAACAATGCAGCCCTCCACAAGGCCAGGTGGCTCCCAGCAGGGACTGTGCTCTCTGTGCTCAGCTCACGGCTGCTGTTGATGTGAATATGAGCTCTGGGGACACACAGTTCTTACGATGTGATCTTGTGCCAGATATTGAACTGGGAGCGTTTCCATTTTCCCATCTCCAAATTGATAATAATGGCCGCTCCTTCCTGCCAGGGTCACAAAGGTAATGAATTCAGATTGCTTGGGAACCGTGCTGGTTGGTACTGTGTGCTTGTTGGCACAGGCTTCCAGAAGCAGGACTCGGAGGAATGAGTTGGGGTCTCAGGGTTTGGACTTCTAAGAATGTTCTTTGTAAGAAAGCTTAGAGGTAGCCAACTCCTGGTCTGGGGGCCATAGCTCTGAAGGCAGCCCATCACAAAAGGATAAACTTAGTTAACACAGTGTCAGGTTGATTATTTATTTAGCAATACTCTTTATAATCTTAATTGTGGTTTAAAATATATTGTGTGTATGCATGATGTGAATATAAGTACAAGTGTGTGTGTGTGTGTGTGTGTGTGTGTGTGTGTGTGTGTGTGTGTCACTGCATACGTATGGAAATCGGAGGACCTCATCTGGTTCTCCTCTTCCATCTTGCTTTCTGCCATCTGTTTCTCTAGCTAGCCTGGACGCCTACAGGTTCCCGTGTCTCTACCCCATTGTACCACAGGAGTGCTGAGGTTACAGACACATACCACCACTACCACCACCACCACATCCGGCTTTTTAAGTGGGTTCTGGTATGCATCAGGTCTGCACAGTAAGCATCTTTACCCAGGGAACCATCTGGCTAGCCCAACTGCGTGGTCTTTGAGTGTGAACTTTGTTGATGACAGAGGGGCCCAGAAAAGTCAAAAGGTTGGCCACCCCTGTAAGAGATCTTTCTCTTCTTCATCCCTAAGCTGACTACCATTCCTCCTCCCCTTCTGACTGAATGTCCACTGGTATTGCCAGTGTCCACAGAAAACAGACTGAGAAGGCACAGGTGAGCTCTGAGCAATACCCGTGACTGCCCAGCTGCCTCTTGACAGAACACCTGGCCTGCATGAGCTGACTCATACCTCACAGTGGCCCGGGCCTTGCCATTCTGACTAGATAGCCCCAAGCTTGTGCAGTGAGCCTTGTCCTATCAGGGAGCAACCCTTCACTGGAGACTTGTATGGGCCTTGACCCATGGGACACCTAAGAGACCCATTTAGGTTTGCCTTCATTATTTCTCCTCTTTCTACACTGATTCTAGGCCCCCCAGTCACCCCCCAAGACAAGACCACCCAGCCAGACACTCCCCCATCCCCCAGAAGCCGACACACCCTCTTCTAAAGCCCAGTTCCATGGCCTAGGGAGGAAGCTTGCTGTGAAAGCTGCAATGCAAAGAAGCCGGACTTTAGAATGAGGTGACCGTGTCGATATCAGTGCCAGGAGAGATGGTTGTGTGTCTCTTTATGGTAAGTGTGTGGGGGGGTGTAAAGAGGGACAGAAGGGAAACTCCAATAATGACAATGAATAGGATATGGTTGCAATCCAGAGCCCAAGGGAGTTGTGACTGTGAGTTCAGAAAGTGGAAGCCAGTGAGCTGGGAGATAGCTCAGTTTGCTGCGCAAGTGTGGAGATGTGGGTTTGGGTCCCCAGCACCCACATAGAAATCGGGCAAATGTCTGCAATCCTAGGGCTGGGGAGATGGAGAAAGGAGGATTCCTGGAGCTTGCTGGCCCATCAGTGGAGCCTAACTGATGAGCGCCAAATCCCAGAGTTAGACACTGTCTCAAAAAATAAAGTGGAAAGTGATTGAGGAAGAAACCTGACATGTATGTATCTCTGGCCTCCACACTCATGCACACACATGAACATGAACACACACATATATGCATGCACATATGTGCACACATGTACACATACTTACACAGAGAGAGTCAGTCAGAAGCAAGAACTGTTCAAGACCCAGGTCCCAGGGGAGCTGCATGCTAGGGCTCAGAAACAGGTGCCTTGACATGGACTGTGGCTGCACTGAATGTCTAGGAGTGTAATTTCAACCAGGAGCTACCCCACTGATGCTCTGGTGAGAACTTAGGGTGCGCATGGATGGGGAACAGGGCAGAGACCCGTGCTTATGTCCACATGTTAGTGAGTGGCCCCAGACCCAGGGTCTACCCAGGAAACCATTCCAACATGAATCAAGTGCTATTTACCTGACTGAGCAACATGAGGCTTAGATATGGTTGCCTCTAAGCCCCAGTCAAATATTTGTGATTTAAACACTGTCTAGCTCAGTGGTTCTCAACCTTCCTAACTAATGCTGAGAACATTAAAATACAGGTTTTCATGTTGGTGACCCCCAAGCATAAAATTACTTCATTGCTACTTCATAGCTGTAAATTTGCTACTGTTAATGGATCATAATGTAAATGTCTGATATGCAGGCTATCTGATATGTGACCCTCAAAGTGGTCAAGACCCACAGGTTTAGAGGATCTGGCCATCAGAAAAATCAGTACTCTGCCTTGGGACCAGAAGCCACCATGGGAGGTTATCCATTCTCTGGGGCACTTGTGGATGAGTCTGGGCTGCATGCTCACTGACTGTCCCTAATGTCCAGCTTGTCTGCCCCTGGGTGCCTACCTAAAGCAGTTGGAGCAATTGCCTGCTGCCTGCTGCCTGCTGCCTGCTGGGCACCATTTGTAGATGGAGGTTCTGTCCCACCTGAACCCACAGCTGCTTTGCCCCAAATAAACACACAGAGACTTATTTATAAACTGTTTGGCTGATAGCTTAGGTCTCCCACTGGCTAGCTCGCTCTTAATTATTAACCCCTAAGTACTAATCTATGTATTTCTACATGGCCTTGACTTACCGGAGAAGGCTCCAGCATCCTTCAGCGGCTACATGACCTCTTTTTCGAGACCTCTTCGTCCTCTCCCCAGAATTCTCCTCATCTCATAGCCCCGCCTATACTTCCTGCCCAGCTACTGGCCAATCAGTGTTTTATTCATCAACCAATAAGAGAAACATATGTACAGAAGGATAACCCCATCAATTCTCTTCAGAAACCAGGCCTTTGGGGTCAGGCTAGGCAGGGCCTGGGCCACTGTGGCTCTGGTTCTGAGTGAGGCTGGACAGAAAGATTAGAGGCCAGAAACCTTCTGATCATGAGGCTCAAGCTCCCCACCACACACACACCCCCACACAGTTATTCCTAGGCCTGGCATGGCTACATATACAGTCCTTGCATGCTGTGTGTGTGTGTGTGTGTGTGTGTGTGTGTGAGAGAGAGAGAGAGAGAGAGAGAGAGAGAGAGAGAGAGAGAGAGAGAGAGAGAAGAGAGAGAGAGAGAGAAAAACAAACCTGGGAGTGGCACCTAACAGGTGTGCCTGTGGGTATGGAGGCCAAAGGACAATCCCAAGCATCATTCCGCCAGAACCATCTATTCCTTTTCTTGACACAGCAGGTTTCACTGGCCTGGACTTCTCTAAGGAGACTAGGCTGTCTGGACAGCGAGCTCCAGGAATCCCTCTGTCTGCCTCTCCCCGCCTCTGGGATTACAAGTACAGGACCGCATGACTCAATTTTCATTCTTGTTGCGTTACATATTTTCTGGGGGTGATGGCCAGTGCAAGGCAAGCACTTTGAGCCATCTCTCCAGTTTCATTGTGTGCCTCTAATCTTTGTACCCAGGCCCAGATGAAGCTGAGGCAGTGTCCAGTCCCTGGATCCCATTGTCTACAGTAGTGTGGCTTTAAAGAGCCCTGGCATGGCTACCCACCTGTGCAGCTAGTGGGGAGTGAGCTCTGCCCTCAGCTCCAAACCTGCCTTCTGCTTTGTTCCCCTGAGACTCAAGCACTGCCTAGCACCGTTTCCACTTTCCCTGCCTTGTCCTTCCTCCCCTCTTTCATCCCCAGCCACGTCAGCTCCTCTGAAATCATGTCACATTCCTGCCACCCACTTGCCACATCTGGGCCCTACCCCCACCCCTCGCCACTATGTCACCAGCCTGCTGGTAACAGGTCTTCTCTCAAACCTGGCCTCTCATCTCACCACCACCCCTGCTACCACTTCTCTCCCGCTGGCCTCTGCATCCTGCCATCTTGCATCCCCCCTACCCTGCCGTAAACACAGTGGACCCTGGACTCACAGGGACACCTGGAAGCTGGTTGGTTAGAAATACAAGCTCTCCACCACCGCCTAGACTCGAGTCAGACACTCTCAGGCGGAAGCAGCGATCTGTTTGTACAAGCCCTCCAGATGATGCTGGTGCTGTCAAAGCTGAGAACCAGTGCCTGGCGTGTCTTCTCAGCAGCTTCAAGAATATTCTTCCCAAAGTCCAGGCCAACTCCCCGAGTTCTCCTACCCCGCACCCACTCCTCTCCTCTCTTCCCATCTCCTCCCCATGCTTTCCCTCCCTCTCTCTTCCCTTCCCTCCCCTTCTTTCCTCTCCTCTTCTGTCCTTCCCTCCCTCTCTCTCTCTCCTACTCCCCCGTCTCTCCCGCTGTTGCCCCTCTCCCATCTTTCTTTAGGATGCACTTCTTAAATACAGGATTCAAGGTCCTTTGCAAGTGGTCAAGACATCCTTTTCAGCCTCCTTCCCTCTTCTAGTGGACCAGCCCTTTGCATCAAGCCATTCCTCCCTTTCCCTCCTAGGCGAGTCCGACCCAAACACTAGGTCCTACTCAGCCACACTTAGCATAGCATAACCACTTAGGGACACATTTTTCTTATTGTTAACAATGAAGTTCAGAATCTGGGCTAATAATGTCTGGTCTAATTTAACAGTAGAGCCCCAGGACTGGGATCAGTTGTCAATACACGCCTACTGATGACAGGAATGGCAATGAACCCCAGTCTGTCTCTAAGCATTGTACTCCACTTCCCATTGTCCTACCAAGCCTACCGACTGTACTCTTTGATACCGTACCTACATTCTTAGAGCCTCCTGGGATGTCTATTAATTCTCCTATGTCTTGTCACCCTTCTGGGCCAAGTCTTTGCCATTCTGCTGGCAGATCTCATGTGGGAAGAGTGAGGGAGAAGGTTTCCTGAGGCTCCGTTAATCTGAGGAGGGTCAATTCCCCAGTCTAGGGTTGGTAGGAGGCATCCTCGGGCTTCCCTTCAGGCCCCTTCAAATGGCCCCTGCTAATAGAGGAAGACATTTGCAGGGTTCTTCTGACCTCTGGCCACCCCTCCTCCCCCGAAAATTCACAGGTGCGGTAAACAATCTGAGTAGTGTTTCTTTATCCCCATTTTTAGCCTAATCCCTCCCTGACTAGATTCATTCCTTCTTAGGTCTGAATTTTAGAATGGAATTGCATTTTCTATACACACAGTGATAGCTGGGCAACCTGGAAGTGGGGCAGGCAGCTGAGAAACAAACAAGGCTCTTGCCTCACCCTACAGCTACACACACTTTGGATTTTGAGATGGACACCCGGGGGCATCTTAGACCTGCCAATTTTGAGGATGGATTGAGCCAAGAGGCACACTGTGGGCATCTGTGCAGGATGTGCTGTGCGTGTCCACATGAGGAGACCCGGCACTCATGTGTGGTGGGATGTCACCAGGGTCCCTACATCTCTTGGTGCTGCCCTTGAGAACCTGACCCAGGCCCACAAAGCCTCTTTAACCCCAGCCAATAGAATCAAGCTTCAAAGCCCAGCTTCAAAAATGGAGGTGGGGGTGGTAAAAGGACCCACGTGGATGGTCCCTTGCCACCTTCCTTCTGCCTCTGGCGGAACAGATGAGCTCAGTTTGGTCCACTTCCCCCTCATCCAGATTCCTAAACAGCTCAGAGGAGAGCACACTCCTCCTCCCCCCTCCTCCCCCTCCCCACAGCCATCTGCCCAAGCTTCTTCACAATGTCCTGGGGTCATGTCCCATTTGCCTTCTTGGAAACACCCGATTACCCTTCAGCAATGATGTGATAGAGTTGGGCTCTAGCTAACCCCAGGTCTCCTAGCAACCCTGACAGGCAGCCAGCCTGGCCAGTCACCTGTGGCTGCTGATATCTACCTGCCTCTAGAAGATAGAGGGAGCTGCAAATCAAGTTCTCCTCACCTCACCTACACTCTCCCTGCCACCAACATCCAACCTTCTCCAAGGCAGCCTAATGACCACCGCTTCTCACCTCACCCTTTGCCCCCCACCTGAGGCCCATTCTGCAGCTTAATCTGTGACATTTAACATAAATAGTTTTCTATTCCCAGCTGACCTTTAATGGCTTTTATCATCAACCGCGGTTCCTGGCAGCTGTACAAAAGCTGCTATCTGTTGCCTCCGTCCCTCCCGCCAGAATACCCAAGGAGCCCCTAGCTTTCTCCATGTGAAGCCCGGGGGGCCCCTGGAGATGTCTGCTGAGCCTGGAGCTTGCCACTCTCCACCAGGAAATATCGTTCCATGTTTCAATTAGAATTAGTGGGGAAGCCAGTTATTAAGTGGTTAGTTATTAGGGTAATAGAGACACTCCACATTAATGGGGGCAGCTGCTCGCCTTCCTCTAATGGCCACTTCCAGCCCTGAATCCCTCCCTGATGTTCTATTGTAAATGTGTGGGATGGAAATGGGAGGGAGTAAGTTGGAAAGGGGTGGGTTTTGAAGGCCCCTACTCCCTCCCTACTGTACTGCTCCCAGATAGATACCATCCCCAAGAAGTGAGGTATGAGGTCACTTTGGCCATCCCAAATGCATCATCACTCCCAGAAGCAGAAGTGACTGTCCAGGTTGGTGGTCATGTCCTCTAAACCCCTCTGAGCTTCTCTTCTCACAAGTGCACTCTGTGGCCACTAGAGGCCTCCTTCGGTGGTCTGACCTATTCTTTTCTTTTTGCCATGCTGGAGCGAACCAGGACTCTTGAATATGTTCAACACACACTGAACCACTGAGTTGCAGCCAGCCCCTGAGGTTTGGGTTTTGGCAAAGGCTTCACAGACTCTGAAGGTTCAGACAAGTGACCAAGGATTCCCAAGCTTGAAGAAGGCAGGGGAGCTGGGCTCTGGTCCCTTTAGATAAGTCATATGACCTCTAGGGGAGTATTCCAGCCTCTCCTTGGGTATCTAGGTTGGGTCTCATTCCCAACCACTGTTGGACCCCAGGACACCCAAAGTTCATGCCTTTCATTGTAGAATCAAGTCAGAGAGATGCTCTACAGTTACAGTAAAGTCAGACAAGTCAGACAAGCCTGACAATCTGCAGTGGAGTCCTGGCACTCTGGTCCTGCATCACTGATGCCCCAGGCTTCTGTTTGGTGGAAATTCTTGCAGAATCCCCCTCCAACCACGCTTTTCTTCTCCTTCCCTGACTAGGCTGGCTAGGAGAAACTCTGCAGACAGCTGTCTGGGCTTATGGGTTCCAACCTTGTGCACCACATGACTCCAGACGTCTGACCCATTGGGTCTTGGCTTCCCTACGCAATTATAACATCATGAGGGTTAGTAGGCAATGCAAGGGAGCACCTGCCCAGGGCTGCAAGAAGAGAGCTTGGTCCAGGCTGAGGTCATTAATGAATGCTGCTGGTGGTCATTTAAAGGCCATGAGGGTGAAAATGAAAGAGAAATGGCAGCCCAGGGTAGCTCCCTTCTCTGAGCATCCTGTTGGGTGTTTGAGAAGGGAAAGGAATGAGCAGGTACAGAGTGGAACAGCCAGGAGGGGGGATGGTGGGGGGAGCGAGAAAGAGGAGGAGCTCAATGAAAGGGGAAAAGAAACAGGGAAGAGGGAGAGGAGGGGGAAGAAGGAGAAGAGGAGGAGGAGGGAAACAAGGAGGGGAAAAGAGAGAGTGCCCTGGATCTAGAGGAACACTGGGTTGGAGGTGAGGAGGCCAGCACCAAGAGATGGGCTTAATTTGTTTTCTTCTGCTCAGCTGTGCCAACAAAAATTCAAATGAACCAGAGGAGCCCAGACAAAGTAGCTGAGATGCGATGCTGACATGCAGCTTGGACCAGGGAAAATTATCTCCCTAACTTCCACCTTAGTACCATAATCGCACTCTGGTTCTTGTGGGGAGGGGCTGCAGGAGAGCCCCTGGGTTTGATTCCTTTAATCTTTGACACTGCCTGTCACGAAGGAGTGTGTAATTAGGACCCACTGTACCTTCCCAGCATCCCAAGCTGCCTGGCAAGATACGAGCCGCTGCTCCTAGAGCCACAGTAGTGGGCTGGCCACACTCTTAATTGGCTGATAAGCCTTTCTAGGAAACTATCCAGTTTTTCCAGGGATGGAGTCATGGCTGGACAACTGCTGAGATTGTCCTTCTCAGAAAGCACCAAGTCATGGCCTCAGGGCACCTCTAAAGGATCAGGGACCCTACTGTGATGCTATTTTATGAGCACAGGGGTGGTGAGTGAAGCCTAGCCTCCTAGTCAGTGGTCTGAAAATGTCCACACATGTTCCCGAGAGCCACTCCGTGTAACTGGATCCACCCTAGTTGTTCTCACATCTGAACCTCCCCTCTAGGTCCACCCATCTTGCTATATTCAAATCTGGGAGAGCATGTGGCCGGCCACTCCAAGAGCACTAGAGGAGACACACTTGCCAGGGCAGGAGAAGACTCCTATTTTCCACACTGGGTAGCCAGAAAGGGTTGCAAGAGGTTCTGAAGATACTAGAAGCAGAAAGGACCTGGAGGTGATTAATGGTCTCATCTTTACAGATTGGAGTCATGGAAACTGGATCACCTGGTTAGAGCCCAGGTGATCCTTACTGCTGATCCACAATGAAGGCGTGTTTGCTGCTACCCAAAAGGTACCATCTGCCTGGCAAGATGTGAGCCACTGCTCCCAAAGCCTCCCTCTCCCTGGGACCCTAAGCTCCCCTTCCATGTACAGGCATGTTCCCTGTACTGACAACCAGTACTGACCTGAAAGTTTGCAGATGTGGGCAGTGATGCTCCTCATGCATTAACAGCCATCAGAGGCCTGTGTCCATTCATCCCTCACACGGCTTAAACATCAGGCCTTGAAGTGTGGGGCCAGCCACAGCAGGAGGAGGGTAGATTCTTGAGTAGGGCCCCTGGCCCACGCTGGGATTCCAACAGCACCCTGCCAGGCTTGGAAGTCATGAGCAAGGCCGGGCCACCCTCTTATGGGGCTGTAGGATTCTGGAGGTCTGACTAGCATTGTGACAACCGGTTGAGCTCCGAATACATCAGACCAGCTGCCAAATAAACTCCAGCTTCATAGTGGTGCTGTGTGACCACTGACCTGTGTGTCACTCCCCACCTTGCTCAGCCTTTTATTCTTAAATGCAAAGTGGTGGCTAAAGGAGTATTTGAGTTCTATTCAGAATTGTTATGAGCACCAGAGGTGACAGTGAATGTCAGAGGCTAGCACAGGGGACAGTGGGTGCCAGAGCTTGGCACAGGGGACCAGGGTTCCTTTGGTACCTTCTCTTCAAGGCCTTTGATTCTAGGCAGGACCAGCCCAGCAATTTTTAGGACAGACATTATTCCACAGAATGGTGCCTTCCAGGTCTCCCTAGCCACCGGATCCTCCAGGCCATTCTAGCTATGCCAAGGACCATTTCATTGTTCCATGGTGGTCCCAGAGAAGGTTGTGCTGCAGCCTAAATGTGTGCCCATGCCCAGGGCATGTGTTAGAGACTTTATTTCTTTTGTGGTGCTAGAGATTAAACCCAGGGACCTGTGCACTCTAGGCAAGTCACTACATCCCCTGCCCGCCTTTTACTCTTATTTTGAGCAAGGTCTAGGCAAATTATCCAGATTGGGGTTGAACTCACTTTGTAGCCCAAGCAAGCCTTGAACGTTTGGGCTTTCTGCCAGAGACTCCTGTAACTCCTGGGGTTACAGGCCTGTGCCACCAGGTCCAGCATGAGTTGGAGACAGTGTTGGACATGGGACCTAGCAAGAGGTGATTTAGTCTTGAAGTATGCCATAAAAGTGAATCCAGTCTAGTCAGGCAGGGTCATAGGGGCCAGTAATCCTAGAATTTGGGAGGATAAGACAGGGTGATCAAGAGTTCAAAGTCATCTTCAGCAACATAGGGAAGCTCCAGGTTGCAATATGCGAGCCTGTCCTTGGTTGCTGTCTGTTGTGATAAACCCATGACCGAAGCAGACTGGGGAGGAAAGGCCTATTCGGCTCACGTATTCCAATCAGTCTATGGTTTAGTTTTCATCAACTTGACACAAACCTAGATGTTGTGGGAAGAAGGAGCCTCCAGTGAAGAACTGCCACCGTCAGATTGTCCTGTGCCCATACCTGTAGAGTACTTTTTTGATTAATGATGAATGGGTGACGGCCAGGACCACTTTGAGCAGTGCCACTCTTGAGCAGGTGGTTCTGGGTTGTAGAAGAAAGCAGGCTGAGCCAGCCAGGAAGCAGGGTTCCTCTGTGGTTTCTGCTCTGCTCCGGCTTGAGTCCCTGCCCTGACTTCCCTCAGAGATGACTTCTCTGTGTGTTGATTATTTTTCTGTTGCTGTGATAAGATTCCCTGACCAAAAGAGAAAACGGGAGGGAGTCTATTTTGGCAAACAGTTCCAGAGGGATGAGTTCATCATGGCAGGGAGGGAGGCATGGTCTCCAGAGAAGGAAGCTGAGAGCTCACATGCTCAACCATAAGCACACATAGGTGCACACACACACACACACACACACACACACACACACACGGGGGGGGGGGGGAGACGGGGTAACTGAGAGTAGGGCAAGGCTCTCAAACCCACCCCCAGTGACATATTTCCCCCCACAAGGTCACACCTTCTAAACCTCCACAAACAGTGTCAAAAACTGGGAACCAAGAATTCAAATGCTCAAGTCTATGAAAGTCTTTATTTAAAAAAAAATTAAAGTCACCATAGAGATGCTTCCTCAAAAACAAACAAAAAAATGGATTTGGCCTTCTTTTGTGCCCTCTCTTTCCTTCCTTCTCCCTTGCCATTGCCCTCTCAAATTGTGTCTTCCTCCCTGGCCACTTATACAACCCAGAGCCACCTGCCCAGGAGTGGCACTGCTCACAGTGGCCCTGAGATAGCCCAGAGGCCTTGAAAGATTCCTCACTCTCTTGCTCTTGAATGTCCCGATAAATTTCTGAGCTTTATAGATGACCCATCCCAGGAATTCTGTTGTAGCAAGCAAAACAGACCAAGACCCCTGTATCTTGCTCTGGCCTAACCTAAGTTATGACTGTAGTAAATAATACTCCCACCTCAAGTATTACCTCAGGGTGGGCTCTTTCGGTCACTGTCCCTTCAGGTCTGATATACAGGCCTGCAGAATCACCATTAGCTGGGAGCTTGTGAGAGACTCAGAATCCCTTGGGATCCCTGGTCCAGTTCACCAAAGCGTCCTATGCTTAGAACGGGTATCCAGGATTGCTGTAGGCGCTACAAGAAGGCCACACAGCTCCTTGTCACAACTGTGTTGTCTCAGAGATGTAAATTAAAATTAATTACCACCATAGAACCCATATAGCCAATAATGTCACTTTTTGAAAAAGGAAAACAGAGCCAATCTTTGATCATTCCATGGCTTGTTGCCCTCACAGTTGATTCTCAGGTTCTCTCTCTCTCTCTCTCTCTCTCTCTCTCTCTCTCTCTCTCTCTCTCTCTCTTCCCTCTGCCCTCCCCCCCCCCAGGTAGTTAGAGACAGGGTTGCTCTGTGTAGCCCTGGCTATCCTGGAATTTGCTTGGTAGACCAGGCTAGCCTCAGACTCACAGAGATCCACCTGCATCCAGAGTGCTAGGATTAAAGGTGTGCGCCACCACCACCCACGGCCAGTGACACACCTTCAACAAGGCCACACCTCCTAATCCTTCTCAAACACTGCCACACCCTGATGACTAAGCACTCAAATACATGAGCCTTTGGGCTCTATTCCTATTTAAACCACTACAGAAAGTGACACCCATGCCCAGGTGACCCAACCAGTATATGTCTTCTGAAGAGAGCCACCCATCAGACCGACCCACGCTCCTCACAGGAGGAGGCAGTCAGTGAACTGGCGCAGGAAACACACTCCCTGAAGTCTGTTGCAGCCACATTGTTGCTGGGTGGTTCATTTCTAGAAATTTCTTCCTCTGGTCATCTGAAGGATGACCTCCCAACCAAAGGTCCCTCTTCAATTGCTGACCCCACACAGAGCTTGTTCTGGCACTTAACACTCTGACAGCTCTTCAGGTGTCCTCATTAAAACCACCATACTGTACACACACACACACACACACACACACACACACACACACACACACGCACGCACGCACGCGCACGCGCACACGCACACGCACACGCACACGCACACGCACACGCACACACACACACACCCCAGCCATCTCCTTTTCCCTGAACGAAACCAAATCCTGAGATCCTGTGTTTACTGGGTCTGAGCAGAGTGTGCATCTTCTGACAGAGGAGCAGGAAGCTGCTGGGGAACCCATGGTGAACAGTGAGAAGAACCTGGGGAGGCGGGCATGGTGAACAGTGAGCTCCTGGGGGACCCATGGTGAACAGTGAGCTCCTGGGGGACTCATGGTGAACAGTGAGAACCTGAGGGGACCCATGGTGAACAGTGAGAACCTGAGGGGACCCATGGTGAACAGTGAGAACCTGAGGGGACCCATGGTGAACAGTGAGCTCCTGGGGGACCCATGGTGAACAGTGAGCTCCTGGGGGACTCATGGTGAACAGTGAGAACCTGAGGGGACCCATGGTGAACAGTGAGAACCTGAGGGGACCCATGGCGAACAGTGAGCTCCTGGGGGACTCATGGTGAACAGTGAGCTCCTGGGGGACCCATGGTGAACAGTGAGCTCCTGGGGGACCCATGGCGAACAGTGAGCACCATTTGGATAGAGAATTGGGTGAGGAGGTTCTCTGTGGCAGAGATGGGAGCAGAGTGAAGAAGCAGTGGTCCCTGAGATACGATATTGAAGTCAGCACTCACCCTGCAGGCTCGTATGGGGCATAGTAAATTCCAGAACATAAGTACCACTTCAGTCTGCAGCCCAAGTTCTACTCTCTGAGAAGTGTGCCTGAGAGAAGGGAAGGTCCCACACTTCTGCTCCCACAGCTTCCCCACCAGGTCATGGGGGTCACAGTGCTTTCCCTGCTGGTTCCAGGTATAGACAGCGCTGGGCAGAGGAAACAGGAGGTCACCGTGAACTACCCCCCAGGGCACGGCAGGTGGCAAGCCCTGCTGTTGTGAGTAGACAGGCTCTGCAGCTATGTGGGGTTTGTCTAAGCATGACATATGAGTCTGTGGTATGTGTTCTGTGGATCCAGGTTTAAACACCTCTGGAGGCTGAGGGTCTGCCTTGCCCAGCAGCTTCCATGAAGTCCCTTGCTGTGGCCATGCCTGACTGGTTTCCAGGCAAGTTTCCTAGTCCCCCTCCTCCCTGTCTTCCTCTTGCCTCTACTCAGAATCCCTGTCTTCCAAAGTACTCTCCCAGGCCCCTCTCATATGACCTTTGCAATGCTCTTGGCATTCATTCATTCATTCATTCATTCATTCATTCATTCATTCATTCAGACCCCTCACATGGGACCTTTGCAATGCCCTTGCCATTCATTCATTAGCCCCTTTTGACTAAAGCTGAGCTTCAGGGTCAGATACTGACTAAACTGCCCCAGACTAAACAGCCCAGCATTGGGGGTCAGGACGGGGCTCCACATCCAACCCTCCCTGTTACTGCTGAGCCTTGTCACCAAGCATCTTAGACAATTCACCATATAGCAGTGTCCTGGGGTTCAGAAGAAGTTTGGGACCACCGGTGTGTAGTCTGATCTCCTAAAATAGCATCTCTTCTGACAAAGAAGAAAATGTAATGAACATTGGCTCCCAGACTGGCAGGAACCTGTTGGTTCTTTTGAAATATTTTTTTTCTAGTGTTTGTGGGTGAAGGTCAGAGGTCAACCTTGGAGGCTGCTCCTCAGGGACACCTTTACATGCACCACATGCGTGCCTGTTGGATCTGCTGGAATTGTGGCTAGGGATGGTTGTGAGCCATCATATGGGTGCTGGGAATCAAACCCCTCTCCTCTGAAAGAGAGCACATGCTCTCATCTGAGCGTCTCTCCAGCTCCACCACCTTGTTTCTGAGACAAGGTGGTGGCCTGAAATTCACTAAGTTGGCTAGACTGACTGACTGGTGAACCCCAGGGGATCATCTTGCCCCACCCAGTGCTGGGATTACAAATGTGTGTTTCCATTGTCTGCATTTCATTTTTTGGTTGTTTTCGTTTTGTTGTTTGTTTGTTTCTTTCTTTCTTTCTTTTTTTTTCGGGGGGGGGGGCATGGATCCTAGGATTCAAACTCAGGACCTCAAGCTTTCAAGGCAAACACAATCCTGACTGAACCATTTCCTTCTGCTTGCTCTCTGATTCTTGAACCTGCCAAGAGGCTCCACGGAAATCAACAGCAAGTGGGGCCTGGCTCAGATGGGCCAAAAAAGCCAGGACTCCCAGGAGTGCTAAGTCAGCCATCATCCTCTGGGCCTTTGAAGCAGGGGTCTCTGGCTTCAGTCGCCAGTGCTTGATTGAACTGCTCACTCCTGCCCTGCTTCCCAGTGGCCCTGTTTCCCAGTCAGGACTGGGAAGCCAGGATGGCTGTGCTCTGTGGTCCACACTGTGGCTTTGCCATCCTGCTCTGACTTGTGAGCCCCTTCCCTATCCCTAACCCTCTATTAGCTCCCAGCTCTATCAGATGGGTGCCTCCAGCACTGGGCAGGAGCTGCTCATCCAAAGCACTTGGGATGCTCCAAATGACCACCTGAACTGGCACAAGGTTCACCAGGACAAGTACAACCTGTAGGTTACTCACACCCCAGCCAGTGTGTCCCTGAGCCGTTCAAGATGGTCTTTACCCCTCCTGCCTCCTCCTGTTGAGCAGTGCCATCCCAGAGAGGGCAGGGAGTCAGACAACTGCCAGTTGTCCTCAGACCTTGTTCTTTAGACTACATGCATTTAGTCCTTGAATGTATTATTTATTGAATGATCCAAAATCTGTCTCTCAACCTCCCCGAATGTGGACACCCTTCTCTTTTAGTCAGGGTTACAATTTGGATTTTAAATGACCCTCCAAATCTTTTGTGTTTAATGCTTAGTGCTATCCTGTGGTATTTCTTGAGTGGGGATGGGGGCAGTGGGAAGGACGGTATGGGGTAAGGTTGACTGCTGTTGCTTGGACTGTAGACTCATTACCTCCAGATCCTGGACAGAATATGTTTCTGTTATTAAGTCCTTGATAGCACTAGCAAATGAGTGTGGGTACATGACAGTCCTGTGTTTGGGAAATACTGAGGGGAGGTCAGCATTTTACAGCTGCAAAGCAAAGTACAAAACCACGGTCCTGAGAGAGGCCCAGGGAAACGTGGCTGCAAGATTCCTCCCAGCTGGGACACACTCACTGGCTTTTTGAGTCTCTGGGTGTTTTCTATACTTACTTGCCATGGGACCTTTCCACTACAAAGCATGGGGTTTATGGTCCTCAGAGGTGCTGGAACCTTCTGCTCTGAGGACCATTCTGCACCAAGAGGTTTTGCCTTTTTTTCCCTCTTTTCATTCTTCCTTCTGCCCCCCCCCAGCAGACTAGATGGAGGGCAAAGCATCAGGAACCTAAAGCATGCTGGGTGAGAAGAGGGCTTGCTGCACCCTTTGCCCTGCCTCACAGGGGCCCAGTCCGTCTTCTTTATCAGACATGCTGCAGGGCTAGCTGTGCTCCATGTTTTATGGCCCTATCATGTGTGAGATCTTGCCCATGAGGGGGAAGCTGTCAGCTCAAAACACAGATTTCAAGACAGACGTTCTCCTGCAAGATTATGAATAACCCCTCTGATCATTAGAACCAGAACATTTTTAAAAAATCCAATTTGTTTCTCGCTTCAAAACCCATTTCGTCTGCTTCCTGTCATCCGTGTTACAGAGGGAGGGCTGAAAGCTTCCAGAATCTTGACTCCTAGAAACTCAGTACCCCTAGAAACTGTACATGCCCCTCCTCTAACACCCTTATTTCCCCTGCAATAACCTGCTATCATCGCCTGCAACCCAGCCAGGCACTTCTATTGGAAGGCATCCCCTTTACAAACAGACAGAGTGGGAGAGAGCCTGGACAGTGGTTCAGTGTCCCCAAGGCTGGAAGCACAGGCATATCCTGGAAGGCCAGGCCATCAGGGAAGCATTGTAGAGGGTGTCCTTGCAGAAGGTACCAATTCTGACCGACCAAGTCCAAAGCCAGCATGCAGGCCCAGATTCAAATAATACAAAGGAGCATGAAAAAAAAAAATCAATCACTCTGTTGCTGCTTCTCTCCTCAACAGCCACAGGCACCAACACCGGGGCTTGTAAGGGGAGGCGATACCCCACGTCCTCTTGTGCGTGCAGACTCATCTCTTCTGCAGTAAAATCTGACACAGATTCATTGGAACATGCATGCGCCTTCTTCCCCCATACCAGCCCACCACAGGGACATGAGCCGTTCATCTTCCATTTTGGCTCAGTTTGCAGCCTCCAGAACACTTTCGAGGGGCACCTTGCCCAGCTCTGAGATCTGACGAGGCACAGGGGCCCTTCTGAGCACTTGGCACTCTCCCAAGTTGCATTCTGTCTGTTCATCTACCTTCAGAGGCCAGACTGGACAGAGCCTTCTGGCTGGGCCAGGCCAGAGTGGACAATGTCTTCGCTGCAGGCCACAGGATGATGTTCCCAGGAGGTCTGGGATGCAGAGGTTCAGCCCATCTGTTTCATCTCTCCACAAACCACCTCCCTGCCACTGACCCTGAGCTGTGGGCTGCAAACAGCAGATGAGACAGCTCATGCTCCTTGCCTTAGACAAGGTCAATGTCCTGGGGGGAAGGGACAGGAACAGTTGTTTACAAAACCACCTGAGGTCAGTAACAGGGGTGTGGGCAGAAATAATCTGCAGCCCCTAGAAGATGGTTTTGGACTCCTGGAGGCATTCGGGTAGGGTCAAGAGGTCAAGAGATTGAGCCGGGTCTACAGGGATCACTAGTCAGTTCTTCAGGTTTGCTTGCCTTGCAGGTACCCGTCTCTGAAATCACCTTCTCGTGAGGGGACTCATTTGTTTTCCCACCCTCACTAAAACGTCTAAATTTCTATTTCCCCAAAAATATAAACAGTGTGAACTCTTTGGCTCATCAGACTGTCCTGCTGTCTTGCTTAGCACACGGTGGATACACAGAGCTGTGGACTAGATGTTTTGGGAATTGAGGCATGGAGAGGGAGGAGCAGCGACAAGGCCCAGTGGAGGCCCAGACTAGAAAAGACCTTAGTGAATAGTGACAAGCACATACCAAGCCCCAGTCTCCCAGAATTCTCCAGACGCCCACCCCCTCCCCAGATTCTGAGATAGCCTTGCCAAGAGAGCAAGCGCTATGAAGTTTCCCTCCATAGCTCCCAGATGCATCTAACGTTACCATGGAAAAAGCCCCAGTGAGATCCCTGGGCTCTTTCTACCTCCCCATCAGGAATGGAAAGACTTGCCCTCATCCCAAACCTCATCTTGGGCACCTATGTTACCCAACCCAGCATCTCAGGAGCCTGGCCGCCCGACTTCTGTCTGCTCTGAGCCTCCGTCCTTTTAGCTCGAATTTGTAAGTGGGCTTCAGCCCAAGCAAAAGATTCAGCGGGAATCCGGCCGGGTTCCCAGACGCTTAATTGGAGCTGGGCTCTTCATTACCCGCACACCTGTTCCCCAACACCATATGGTCCGAGGTAAATAGACTGTAATTGTTTATCTAGAGTCAATTCTTCCATGAGTGAGTGAGTGCCGGTGGGGGCCCGCAGTCTCCACAGCCTCCTCTCACCATTCCCAGCCCCAACCTCTTCAGGAAACTGAAGGACGAACCCCTCTCAAGGTTAAGAGGGCTCACAGGGTGAAGATGCCATGCTGCCCCAGCAGAGCAGAGTTCCGCATCGGGAGACTCACCTTGGGCATCTCCCCACCTCCCCCAGCTCCTAAGAAAAGCCCCACCTAACTCTGCTGGCTGGCGGCTGGCAGACACTTGGCAGCCAGGCTTCTCTGCCCTTGCTGGTGTGGTTGAGCAGGAAGGTATCTCTCTGGCCCTGGGCTCATTTATTTACTTCCCCCATGGAAGCCAAAGGGTGTCTGAAATGGACTGAAACAGTGCCAGCTCCCATTCCCCCATCCCGGCACCACTACCGTTCTACAGAGGCCTGAACAATTCTGTCAGGTCTCAGAGCCTGGGCTACTATGTCTACCCCAAATCAAGACACAGCCTCAGTGTCACATGGTCCCTAATAATAGAGGGGCTAGCTCATGGAGGAAGGCTGTGGACCGTTCATACTTCCAGGCTTAGGCTGGTGACCGCCCTTGGCCGAGGCCACCCAGGCAGGGGGAGAGATTCTCACCCAGTTCTGTGAACTCCAGAACCAGTCCCCCGTCATGCTCCATGCTCCACTTACATTGTGGATAACACACCCAGGGAGCCTGGCCTGGTGCCTGCCATTCAAGAGGAAATCAATAAATGCCTGTTTCCGCGTCTGTGACCTTCAGTGGACATATCCTGCCCTCCATCCTGGCTCCAGTACCTGGGAGGCATCCAGAAATTCAGGCTTCAAAATGTCCCCCACAAGGTGAAGTATAAATAGGGCAGGTCCTTGTCCCTCTTCAGTACCTTGGTCTTTTTTTTTTTTTTTTTTTTTTTTTGAGACAGGGTTTCTCTGTGTAGCTTTGGAGCCTGTCCTGGCACTCGCTCTGGAGACCAGGCTGGTCTCAAACTCACAGAGATCGGCCTGCCTCTGCCTCCCGAGTGCTGGGATTAAAGATTTGTGCCACCAACGCCCGGCCAGTACCTTACTCTTAACTCCTGGTCAGCCCTATACTACCAGGGAGAGGTGTCACTTCCTCCTCAGCAGCCTGGCTGTCCCCAGATAGTCCTAGACTGTGGTGCTGCCAAGCATGACACTCAGGAACAGCATACATGTATGCTCACAAGTGTGAACACTGATGCCACATGTGGTGTGGGATTGTGTGTGTGTGTGTGTGTGTGTGTGTGTGTGTGTGTGTGTGTGTGTGTGCATCCAAGCAGACACACACATGCACACAAAGAAATAGCAAGAGCTCCAGAGCATTCTTGAGATCTGGCTAAAAGATAGTCCCAGGAGGCAGAGTTCTCAGTACTGGGGAGAAAAACAGACCCTCTTAGTTGCCTGGACACTGCAGACACGTGGGGCCTCTCTCCAGGGGCTCTGACAAGGCTTCTCCTAGTGGCTGTTCCCTTCCCTGCTCAGAATTCTTCACTCCAAGCCCCCTCCTGCCATCCTGGCTGCCCTGAGGATAGATGACTTCCTGGGGCTTAAGAAAATGGCTGCTGTGTCCTGTTAATTTCCACTGAATCAGCTTTTAATATGATGAAGGGCTTCCCAGCCATTCCCCCTGACGCACCTCCTCCCTACCAGACACTCTTTAGAGTCTACCTGGGCTGCTCAGGTTACCTAAAGGTGAGTTCAGGTACTAGCCATCCCCAGCCAGGAAGCAGCAGCCCCAGGGCAAACCTTCTGCCAGGCTGAGAAAGGATGTGAAGGTGTTTACCCTCTGACTCCTGCATCCCTCCACAGAGAGGATACCCGCACCTGTTGAACCGCTGAGACAAGTTCCCTGTATCAAGCATACTGCCAGCCAGGGAGGAAGCAACACTCCAAGGGGAACGGAAGGGGAACACTCTGGAGCCCACAGGGCTGTTAGACATTCTCTCTACAGAAGGTCTCCCGGGGCCCAGGGGCTGGAGGTCTCTAATTCCCATGGCTCCCTGATTATTCTGTGGAAGTCAGGGTCTGAGGCTGGAGCAAGAATTCTGTCATCAAGGAAAAAAGAAATATGTAAGGAAAAAAAGCTTTTCCTAGCAAGTTTTCCGGCCGCCCAAGGGGACGAGCTCTGAAGCGGAGTCTGGTGCCCTGAGCAGCAGCGCCTCCTCCCACAACTTCAGGAAAGGAAAGGACTTTTAAAAGATATTTAAGCTGCTGCATAAATTGGCCCCTCAGGGGATGCAAGTGGTTCTGTCTCAGTCCAGCGGCTTCAGGGCTATTTTCCACCCCAGGTGTTGAGCTGGGGGCTTTCAGGAGTGGCTTGTGGGAAAGGGGCGGGGCTTCCTGCCCTGGGCCTAGGCTGAGGGCAGAATGTCCTAGAATCAGGAGCAATCCACCTACCGCACACCTGGAATGTGACCCCCAGAGAGGCTCATCACTCGAAGCCCTCCAAAAGGAAGTGTGTCCCTCAGTGGGGACCGTCAGAGGAGGGGAGGGAGGAAGATGTACATGTAAGAGTCACTCTCCGTTGTGACAAAATTCCTAAGGAAAGCAAGTTAAAGGGGCAAGGGCTCATTTTGGCTCACAGCTTGGAAGTACAGTTTACCATGATGGGGAAGCCGGGGTGTTGGGAGCAGGTCACTTTGCATCCACAGTCAGGAAGCAGAGAGAGACAGTTGGCTGAATGGGCAGCTTGCGTTCTCCTTTTCATTCCCTCCCAGAGTGCAGCCACATTTAGGGAGGGGGCGTCTCCCCACCTCAGCTAACCTAATCTAGAAACTCCTCACAGATGCGCCCACAGGTTTGTCTCCTAGGTCTGTATCCCCATCCAGCTGACAACACTAACTGTAAAAACAGAGTCCTGCTCTGTGGCAGTCCTGGGCTGAACACTTAATGAAACCATCCTGTTCAACCCTCCACCATTACCTTGCCATTCCACAGATGAGGAAACTAAGGGTTAGACAGTCAGCACCATATGCCCAAAGCCATACAACCAGAAGAAACCCAGTGGGCATCCAAATCCAGACCATGCCTCTCCTGGAATAGCCCCTTAGAGCTGGTCTAGGAAGGGTGGGGCAGCTGGGTGGAGTACTCAGTTGGATATCTGCATGTTGCTATTGTGGTATAGACTTGTGGAGTGGCTCTGGGCCCTGAGGTGGACGCAGTGGGCTGCCTGAGCTGGCAGAGAGTGAAATATGAGAGAAGGGCTGTTACTCAAGCTTCCTCTTCTGATCAGTCATAATAGCCACTGTCATCTGCTGTGCACAGCTCCCGGGGCCAGCCTGTGCTCCAAGCACCTACAGTTGTCCAACTGGGGGCTTCCCTCAGTTGGGGTAGAAGCCATGCTCCAAAAGTAGGAGAGAAGCCTTGGGGATCAGATTGGAATGGAAGGGTGAGAGCCCCTGCTTTCACTGGAGATGCATCTCAGGGAGCAGAGTGCACAAGGCCTTGGCTTGATCCCCAGCACCCTGGAAACAAACAACCCCCCAACGGTCTGCCCTCCTCTCCGTCTTATGTGTTTCTCCTGAGCCAAGCCATCCCCTCTGCCTTCCCTGTTCCTCCTGTCCTTTAGTTTCTTTATCAGAAGGAAGAAGGCCGATTTCTCCTGGTGAGACAGAACTAATAACCAGATTACAGGAACTCACAGACAGGGGCATCAAATATTACACAGTGGCTCCAGGTTCCTATCACTCCATCTGTAGTGTTCCGTGGCTGCGGCCCGGCCCTCTCATTGATGAAGTACATTATAAGTGCTAAGTAATAATAATACTGTAAAATGCCTCAGTGCTCAAGCATGAGCTCCAGGCTCCAGATAAAATGCCAGACAGATAGATTAGCAGGCGGAGGAAGTACTCAAGAGTGCTGTCTCCTGCAGCTCCCCAGCCTAATAGATAGGTCCAATCAGCCCACTTCAATTACTGCTTGGGGACTAATAGCCAAGAGCTGATTAAATTCCCTGCTCCAGAGCTGGTGTGACAGTGCTCTCTGCATGTTCTGGTGTTGGAAGAGCAGGTGAGCACGGAGAGGGTGGTGGTACCCACGGGCTGATCTGAGATTACCTCACTGTAACACACTGTCTTATTGAGTTCTGTTACTAGTGCTAGCTAGCCCAGAGCAGGCAGGGCCGGTACCCTTTGTTGCCCTCCTCACCTCTGCCTCTCTCCAAGCTGAGAGCCACCTCAAAGTTCGTAGGTTGGAAATGCGCCCCTCAAATTTGTTCATATGCTAATAGTATTTGAAGGTCTGGCTTTGGGCAGGGGGTAAGGAGAATTCAGAGGGTGGTCCTCCTTTCATTTCCTGTTGCCACAATGAGCTGTCTCAACAAAATCAACTTGGGAGAAAGGGTTTATTTTTAGCTGGCGGTTCCTGGTGACAATCCATCATTGCAGGGACATCACAGTGGCTGGAGCTTGAGAGAACTGGTCACATTGCATCCACAGTCAAGAGCAGAGAGGCATGCAAGTATGCAAGCCAATGCTCCTCTGGCTCCCTCCTCCTCATGCGGTCCAGGGCTTAGCCTGTTCAATGGCGTCCTGAAACCATTGAACCTCCCACCTCAGTTAATCCAGTAAAAAACAAAAAACAAAAAACCTCACAGGTGTGCCCACAGGCCAAACTGACCTAGATAAATCTGAATTGATACCCCCCTTCCCAGGTGATTCTATTGTGTGTCAAGTCAACAGTCGGAACTAAAACCATCATGGGGACATTAGCACACTGGAGGCTTTACAAGAGGAGGAAGAGGAACTGACAAGCTGGGATTCTGTCTCCAGATGTTGAGTAGATGCAAGGGCTGTGCTCTTGTGTTGTTGGTTGTTTTTAATGCTTTATTCTTTGGTCTTTGCTCTTTGAGGGGCCCGCCACTCAACTCGCACATAAATCACATTCAAAATCTTATTCTTATGAATGCCCAGCCTTAGCTTGGCTTGTTTCTAGACAGTTTTTTAACTTAAAATAGCCTGTCTTCCTTTCACCTTGGATTTTTACCTTTTTCTTTCTGTGTATCTTTACTTCTTAATCTGTCTAGCTATGTAGCTGGGTGGCTGGTCCCTTATGTCCTCCTGTCCTCCTTTTCTCTCTCCTTGATTCCTTCTTCCCAGATTTCTCCTCCCTTTTATTCTCTCTGCCAGCCCCACCTAACCATTTTCCTGCGTGGCTATTGGCCATTCAGCTCTTTATTAGACCTATCAGGTGTTTTAGACAGGCAAAGTAACACAGTTACACAGATTTATACAAACACAACATAAAAGAATGCGACACATCTTTGTATCATTAAAACAAATGTTCCACAGCATGAACAAATGTAACACATCTTAAAATAATATTCCACAACACTCTTGGACTTCCCAGACTTCCTGAGCTGCGAGCTGTAAGCCATATGAGCAGCTTCTTCTCATCCCCCTCCGCCCCCTTCTCTTCTTCCCACCTTCTCTTCTTCTGAAAATCATGATGTAGCCCTGGCTGGCTTTGAACATGCAGCAATCCTTCTGCTTCTGTCTCTTAAGAGATAAGATTATAGGAGTAAGCCACCACATCTGACTCGACTCTTTAGAAGTCACCCACTGCCATGGTTTTCTTCGAGCTACAGAAAACAGACTAAGACAAGGCTGGAGATGGTCAGGGAGACACAGAAGCATAGGTTATGGTTCGATTGTCCTGGAGACACTTGGGTGAGGGAGATGGCTGTGCCGTATTGGGTGGGGAGTCATCAGAACGGACTGAAGGCGGACTAGACTCACAAAGTGGGTAAGGCTGACCTCAGAGGTCACCGGTGAAGGGAGGACATTGGTCAACAACATACGGGAAAGGGTTCCCCATGAGTGTGAGCTCCTACGGCTGGGACTCATGAAGGGCCCAGGGGCAATGCAGATAAACTGTGTGGCTTTGGAGGAAGTGGCCTCCACTGAGGGAGGGCTGCCCACAGAAACTCTCCAGAGTCACATAGGTATGTTATACCCCAGCCCAGCTCACCCAAACACCCAGCTCTATGTTCTGTTCTCTCCCAGACAGGAAATTCCAGAGTCACGGAAGCTGCAAATGTTGGGGGACAAGACTTTCGCAAGTGAGACTGAATATGTCCCGTCAAGCTGGGCAGTTTATAAAAACCTGGGGCTGTTGATCTCCTGAAAGATATGACACAGGCACATATCTGAATAAGGAGAAGGGTGGGAGATGAAGAGAGGAAAGAAGGAGGAAGGAAAAGAAAGAGGAAGAGAGAAGGGAGGAGGGAGTAGAGGGAGAGGGAGAGGAGGAGGCAGCGTTGAAAAGCAATTTGCACGAAACTTGTATCTGAGAGCAAACACAAGACAACACTTGATTCTTTCATACTCCTTCAGAGAACAAAACAGTGTGAATGGTGCGGAACACGTGTTTCTTCAAAAATAAAAACACAGAGAGGCAAAATCAGATGCAAGCCTCACAGGAGCTAATTCTTAATCGTTCCCAGTTGGGCTTGTTGATCCTCAGAGACCACGCGAGAGGAAACGGGGAGTGAGCTGGTAGACATCAACTCAGGAAGCCTCTGGCCCAAGACTGCAGAAGGCAGAGCAATTGCTGCCCCTGTACCGGAAAGAATAAAAAGCCTTTTGCACATGGAAGCCGAACGCCTACATCCGAGTTCAAGCCAGGGAGGGCGCGGAGGAGGAGCAGATGGGAACTGGGACCGCCAATAAATAGGCTATGGAGAGGAGGCTCCAGCATAAAGGTGGGTTGACAATATGAACAACAAGAGGAGAGGCCATGGCCAGGGAAGAAGCATAGAGAGGTTCTCACAATGCGAATTGCAGTGAAGACTAGGGAGCTGGGGTATAGGAGAGAAGTCCACAGAGAGGGGCCTCGTTCTGGAAGCCACATGATAGATGCAGCAACAGGTTGCTTCTGGCTTACTTATTTCAGAGGGTCTGAGAGTAAGGACCAGGACGTCCTGGGGACAACCAAGGTAGCTGAGAGCGGGTCTGGATTCTAGTCACTGGACAGCTTTCCAACCCATGTAGTTTCTGATACATGTTATGTTCTTTCCCAATCTTCCTTTGGGTTTCTATTCTAATAAACAGCGGAGGGGAGCAGCTGGAACCTCACAGCACTTGCCCAGCTCCCTCCTCCTTCCCGGACATTCTGCTTTCAATAGCTGCCTGGGCACCTGGCAGCAGACATGACTGCAAAAGCCTAGAGGTCACTTGAGTGGGACATTGGGTCCCATGCATGGGTTTTGTTTGCCATGGCTACTGCAACAAAGTACCACAGGCTGGGGTAGCTTATACAGCAGAAATGTTCTTTGTCAGAAGTCCAAGAACAGGGCTGGTTTCTTCTGCTCTCTCCGCTCACTTAGAGATAGTTCCCTCCTCCCTGTGTCCTCATATTCCTCTGTGTCTGTGTGTGAATTCATCTCTTCTTGGTATAGGGACACAGTCATGTTGGATTAGGGCCCACCCTAGTGGCCTCAATTAAAACTAATTACCCCTTTAATGTCCATGTCTCCAAACACAAAAGTACTTTACCGTACTGGGGTTTAGAACACTCTAATGTAGGAACCTGAGGTGATGTAATTGAGTCCGTTACAAGGCATAGACAGTGATGCTCAGGCCTGGATGCCATGTGGAAACAGCAGGCCCCACTTCCCACTCTGAGTGTAGAGCCCCTGCTTTAAGTCCCATGGAATGGTGGTCTGGTCACCAAAGCAGAAAGTTGGCCATCTCTCACTGTGTACCTCCAAGGCTGCCTTTACTTCACTCCCTCGTTGACTTGGCCAGCTGTGTCCTGTCACCCTGTGCCTCATGCAGGAAGTGATTCAGGAGCTCTGGAAGAGGGAGCCAGGGTGTCGTCACAGCTCTCATCTGCTTCTCCCCCTCATCAGATATCAGAGCCCCAAGGCAAGGGACTTTGACTAATTTTGATGGCAGTGTTCCACTTGGGTGCTTGGGTACAGCTGCAGTGGCAAGGAGCAGAGGAAGGAGAAGTGGCCAGGAGAGACAACCGGCTCTACAAAAGGGAGGAGGAAGCTACAGGTAGCCTCATCTAGCTGTGTAGGGCTCTACAGGCCTCCAGTGTTTCTAGGCCATGAACGAGGAAGGAATCTCCACATCCTCAATGGTCAATAGAGCAAGCCCAGAGTGTTTGGTAACTTCTGAATGCCTGCTAGCAAGGATGCAAACCCAGAGGTTCTCCCTCGTAGAGTCTGGCTAACTGGCTCCCTCCCCACCATCATGTTGCTTGCTGTCACTACAGGTTTGGTCCTCATGGTGTACATGTCAGCCTTAGCCCTGAGATCTGAAATCCAGGGTGTTGGGGGAGCTTGAGAAGAGCCCTGGCACAAACTAGAAGTCTGCAGTGAACCCACAGCCTGGAATTCAGGGTGACAGGATATTTGGATGCACAGACAGCCTCCAGAATTGGGGCAGAAAGGGAGTTTAATTGAAGCACCAGAGTGTGCTTTTGAGCCTCATCTAACGAGGCCCTGCCCTGACAGAGCTGACCAGGGGCTCCAAGAGCCAGGCAGAGAATCTCAAGATTGTGCTGTCTGCTTGGTGTCCTTCTAGATGTGGGGACATGTGTGAGTCTGGAGGAAGACGCTCTCCCCAGGAGATCAGCTAGGGTCACAGCCCTAGTCAGTCTTCTGTGCTCCTTTGGAAGTGACCGAGTGCTGGGGTGACTGGGAGGGAAGTACTACTTACTAGGAACTAGGAGAAGCTAGTGTGGAGGGTCTCGGGCAGGTGACAGAACCATCAGAACAGTAAGGAGACAGGCGACCAACTCTCTGAGTCAGTGTGACCTTCTCCAGGGGCTTAAGCTTCTATTTGTAAAATGGGGGTCACAGAAGCCATGTCTCTGAGACAACGGAAGGGATCGGCATGCAAGAGGACTTGGATGGGCTAGGTTCTGAGAGTGACAGGCATTGGCATGCACAATGGGCAGCTTCTAGAAGATTTCTATCAGACAAGAAAGTGCCTTGCTCTGCCTGCATGAAACTAAAAAGGGAACTATTATGGAATGTGGAAGAGAAATGGGGAAAAGACCAGGGGAGAGAGTAACAGGAATGAATGCCCTATGCATACCTGGAATGGCATAACAAAACACCTTGCTTTCTATAATATAATTAACATATGCTGATTTAAAAAGAAACAAAAAAAAAGAGAAGAAAATTCCTTGCAGTGGAAGCTTAGGTTTCAGGGCTTGGGGTGAGGGTGGGGGTCAAGGAGCAAGCAGCACGGGGCAAGAGATGAAGCAGGAGTACACAGGGGCTGCCTTGAGGGGAGACGGAGGCAGACTGGGGTATAGAGAGAGGATGGCCAGGCGCTGACGAGCATGGAAAGCCTGCACGTGGCCTCCAGGTCCTCTGCATTTTGTCAAACCAACATCACTTCCGGAGAACTGCTACTTGGGAAAGGTGAAGGGTCATTCCATCGCCTTATCTGCCCGAATGGTATTCCCCGGGTCCATAGACGGGGCACCGAGAGCGGGAAGAGAGCTCATTCTTAAACCAGGCTGCAAAAGTTACCCGGTCCTCACTGGGCATCATAGGTCTCCATCCATAAAGTGAGGCAGGCTCCCCGACGACAAGTCCTGCAAGGGGGAACACAGTATTTTAGAATTAAACTCTCAACACCCAGGACCCAGCCTTCCTCCAGGCGGCAGCGCAGCCCTCGACTACCTCCCCAGGTAATTTCCGTGGCATTTCAAATGGCAAAGACAATTGGATGTCAGAGCTGGTTTGGGTCTGCGATCAGACCAGGGATTTTCATGGAATTCCCGAAGCGGGAGCCTCCAGGCCCAAGGAAAATTTCCCCAGTGGCAGCGCTCCCTTCCCAACATGCCCCTCGCCTCCCCAGCCTGCCTCTGTTATTGGATCCAGCATGATTGTCTCCCGGGCCCCTAATGGAATTTTATCAGGGATCTCTGTAACTGGATTGCTTATTTGCAGCCTGCGCCGCCAGCGGCCCCAGATAAAGAATGCCGAGTCTGCGCTGTGCGTCAGAAATCCAGCCCTGTCGCCATCCATCATTCTGTCAAACTTGACTGCAGACAGGCGGCTTCAAGCCCCATCAGGCCGGGAATTTTCTGCCCAAGAATAACAAAACAGCCCCAGTTGGAGGGGCCTCTGTCCCACCCTTTGCCGTCCTTACAGGTGGATGAATTTAGTGCCCCCCCCCCCCGCCCCGCTTCGTGTCTTCCCTTCCATTTCTTTAGCGTCTGGAGCCACTCACCAGCCCTTCTATAGTTCTAGAAACCTCTAAACATCACTGTGGATTTACAAAACCCTAAGCAGGTAGAATACAGATGTGGGAATAACAGTTCTTTGCATGTAGAAGCACATGTGAAATACGTCCATTTTCCTCCTCCCATGGATCCTAGCCACCACCACTGTGAAAGGGAGGTAATGTTATTGTTTTCTGATTGGCAGATGGGCTGAGCCGGTTTCAGTTAGGTTCTCCGGGGTTTTGCTTTGTTCATGTATTTGTGTGTGGGTGTATTATGTGCAAACATGTTTGTGAATGCGTGTGTGTGTGTGTGTGTGTACATGTTCCATTGCGTGTGTGCACATGTGCATGCAGCCTCGAACCCCTCCTCAAACCCCTCCCACATCCCCCCCCCCGACTCTTAAATTGATAGCTTCTTTTTCTTTATTATTGTTGCATATGAATATATGTATGTCTGTGTGTGGCAGCATAAACAAGTCCAAAATAACAGCAATATCAATCAGCATGTTAAACATGGAAGGGAGATAATTTCACAGGGCCCCACCCTTATACAGAGAACCACAGGCATCTGCCTAGGAAGGAGAATTAGCCTTTCTCCCTTATTGGCTTATTGGCTGTCCAGTGCAGTGTGGTCAGCGCTGAAATCATATACAAACTAAGGGCTTAGCAGGGTGTGTGTGTGTGTGTGTGTGTGTGTGTGTGTGTGTACGGACACATGCTTGTGTATATATTTGTCTGCCTTATTTCTTAAGACAGGTGCTCTTATTGAACTTGTAGCTACTGATTCTGCTAGACTTGCTGACCAGGGAAGCCTTCGGATCCTCCTGTCTCCGCTTCCCCAGGTCTGGGGTTACAGGCATGCCCTAACACCTGGCTTTTGCCCTGGGTGCTGGGGATCTAAATTCATGTCCTCATGCTGTAATGGCAGTTTACAGACTAAGCTGCCTCCCCGCTTCTGCCCCCACCCCACCTGCAGCCTGTTCTTTTGACTCCAGATCACAAACGCTTTCTCCTCATGTTGCTGCTGTCCATTCTTCCCCAGACTCTTCTCTCTTCAGCTTAGCCCTTCTTGGCTGTCTGTCACTCCCAGCCTGGAGTGCAGCAATGTTCAACTCTGTCACTGCCCTTGCTTGTCTGCAGAAGGACACTGACTGTCACCCCGTTTGCCCTCTTCCTCTCCGATCACACCAGCTGCGATCAGTGAGTGTAGCTCCCCAGGGGACGCTGACAATGACACAAGCCCATCTTTGCTCTCATAAGTTCAGGAGCCCAAGCCAGCCCAGGTCCCTTCTTTGTGCTAATGAGTCTAGGAGCCTAGCACATCCATTCAAGAAGCAGAGATCTGAGACTTGACACCCCAGGACACAGCTGTCTGTCCTCTCTCAAGTTGTCAGAGAACACACTGGCTGTCTCCATGGCTATCCTTCAGATGTAGTCATGGGTGAGCTGGTGCCTACTTTGCTTACTATAGTATGGTAAAAACTGATTCCAAACCCAAGGGTACTGTGGACCTGAAAATGGAGGAGGAAAAGAATTGAGGGAAGCTTCCCTGAAGCCTCGGTGATGAGCGCAGGGCATGAGAGAAAGAGAGTAGCGGACACTTGTCCATCTTCAGCCATAGACCATGGGGACAGAAGAGGATGCAGTAGTTAGAACAGCTCCTGAAAGGTAAGTGTACCCCAGTCCCCAGATCCTGTGCATCTTGCTTTACGTGGTTTATAAAAAGATACTGCTAGTGTGGTGTCTTAGTTTTATTTCCATGCTGTGATAAAATACTCAGACAAGAAGCAACTTTGGGGGGCAAACAGACTTATTTCATCTTACAAGTCCAGACAATAGTCCATCACTACAGTGGGGCAGTCAAGGTAGGAATTCAAACCTTGCATCCATTAACTTGCATCAATTCCTCATAGACATGTCACGTAGCCAAGCTAGCGGGGCAATACTTCACTGAGACTCTTTTCCAGGTAATTCTAGATTGTATAAAGTTGAAAATTCGAGCCAGCCATCACATGGGATTGAAATAGAGGAGAGTCTCTTTGGTTTTTCTGAGTGGAATCTAAGTGAATTCAAGAAAGGGAAGCATAGAGAACTAACCTCATAGTGTAAAGAAGAATAGAGATGCAAGATAGCAGACCAAGGAAAGACAGGGGTTAGCAGAAACTAGGTACAGCTAAGAAGAGCCCCGAAGGGGTGAGACAGATACCCCAAGGAGGTGGGGAGGCAGTGGACAGAGCCCTTCTGGAACCAGCACTAAAGACGTGCCAGTGCCAGGGAAATACATGAGTGAAGGGAGCTGCTCTAGAGGACATCGAGGGAGGTATCCAAAGCTCTGCTGGAATACAGAGAGAGAGAGGCAGAGGAGGGCAGCCAGGTCACAGGAGCCCAGGGAGTCTAGTGACTTTGTAAAAAAAAAAAAGACACAAAAGACACATGAAGACACAGACCCAGGGCAGGCTATCTTGTGGAAACAGAAGCAGAATGCCTTGTCTCATATGCAGAATCTAGATATCCTTTTATTAAAGAGATGAAAGTAGAAGGGGACCAATGAGAGAAGAGAGGAGGAACAAGAGGGCATGACGGGCCATGTGTGAATATGATCAAAGTCCGTGATATTCATGTATGAAAATGCCACAGTGAGCCTTATCATTTGGTACAATGACTATACACTAATAATCATTAAAAAGACAGAGGCAGAGGTTAGACTCAGTTAAAGAATGCCAAGGACATCCAGAAGCTAGGAAGGAACAAGGATGGTCTGCCTGCACCCCTCACCAAGGGCGCATGACCCTGCAGAACCTTGATTTTGGACTTGTAGCCTCAAATATAGTAGAGAATCCATTCTTGATTTTAGCCATCAGCTTGAGGTACCTGGCCTTGGCCATGCTGACCTAGTAAGTTCTGTTGGGCTCTGTGGACCCCCATGGGCTGCAGGTGCCTGTGAGGTGTGCAGCTGGGAGACCCTCCGGGGATGTGGCTAAAGAAACGGGTAGCTGGAGACGGAGTGGAGGCTGGAGACACATTCGTCAGCATGCAGGCTGTAGCCACTTCTGGGTAAGAGTAGTGCTCAAGAAATGCAGAGTTCAGGGTTGACCTCAAAGTAGTATCATGAGTCTGGAAGAAACAGAAACAAACACACAAACAAACAAACAAACAAACAAACAAAAACTTCCCAAAGGAGATGACAGTGAGTGAACAAACAAACAAGGAACCTAAAGAGAGCAGTGCACCCTAATTTATGGAGAGAATACGAGCTGGTGCCATTGCTCTTGATTGCTCACCACATCCCGTTTCTGTGGACAGCTCACACAGAGAAGTCAAGGATATGAGCTGGAAGCTTCCTCTGTGTTGGAGGGCATTCACAACGCCACACAGCCTGCCGAGGAAGAAAAACCATCATCATCAGCCTTACCCACCAATCGGCCCCCACAGACTACAACAATACCAACCTGCCTGGCAAGACATAGCCACAGACACAGTAGTGGTATGACAGTTTGCGGAGTAACCAACCACTCTCTGCTTGGATTTGAAGCCACTCTACAGGAAGGAAGCACATGCGTGGATCTTTAACGCTAGTCAAAAGTCCATGGATGGGGAGGTCTAAGGTCCTTGAGGGGAAACTGCTACTGGTGTTTTGCTAAGTGGGCACGGAGGAATGCGAAAAATTTCTGTCTTCTGGGTCTAACATGGCCATTGGAGCTACAAACAGCACCAGTAGCTACCTGCGTGAGACCTGCATGCACAAGAGGTTGGGAGGGTGAAAAGGAGGAGGAGAAGGGGGTTAGCAGGAGTGGGAGGGAGAGAATGAGAGAGAGTAAAGGAGGGATAACTATGATCCCGATACAATGGATCCATGTATGAAATTGTCAAAAATCTTAAAAGAAAGAGAATAAAATGCAACAAAGCTCCTAGAAGAACCATTCTCTATCCTGGGATCTGAAACACCAAGCCCAGCTAGCCAGTTCCCAAAGAGTTAATTCTCAGCATGCAACTACAAAAATAAATAAATAACTCAAAATATCTCCAGGCATCACAGTGCACAATTAATTAACAAATGAATTGCACAGGCAAAAAAATTGTATGGAGTTCAGAGGACAGAGAGAGCACCTAGGGCTTCAATTGTTAGGGACGGGTTTGCTGAGCAATAGAATTAGACCCGGGTATCTAAGAAGGAGAGGTAGACACTGTATAGGGAGAGGTGTGGGCAGGAGATGGTTGGGTCTGCTCAGCAAGCACCTTTATCTGCTGAGACATCTTTCCAGCACCAAATAGAAGACTTTTTAAAACAGGCAGGCAATGGATCTAACACTGTACATCAAAGCTACCCCACTGTCGGGGTGGATTAGGGGTTTGGAGGGAAGGAGTGGGTATGATCTTGGGAGATTGCATGGAGAGGGGATGGACAGTAGGCATTCAAAGGTGCCAGTCACAGGAGTGAGCAAAATGCCTGCTGATGGAGAGTTTCTGGAGAGACTGGGGTCTGCAGACAGAGAAGAGGGAAATATTAGATGGTCTTTTCCAGCTTCTGGGAGCTCAGACCCTACCCCTGCCATGATGTGGGATGTCCTCTGTACGCTTCGAATATGTGTTGCTTTTATTGGTTGATGAATAAAACTGCTTTGGCCTATGGCAGGGCAGAATATAGCCAGGCAGGACATCCAAGCAGGGATACAAGGAGAAGCAGGGCAGAATCAGGGTAGACACCATCCAGCCACCAAAGGAGAAAGATGTCAAAGCATCACTGGTAAACCATGGGCCTTGTGGTGACACACAAATTAATAGAAATGGGTTAATTTAAATGTAAGAGCTAGTTAATAATAAGCCTGAGCTAAAAGACCAAACAATTATAATTAATATTAAGCCTGTGAGTAGTTATTTTATAAGTGGCTGTGGGACAGGGTGGAACACAAAAAAGCCTCCAGCTACACTGCTCACTTAGCAGGGTACCGCCAACAACCCATCTGCTTTGATTTTATCTCCTTCTATGTGTGTGAAGGCTTGCCTCCCGGATGATCACAACAGGGTTGGGGCCTATGATGGTTTGAATAAAATGTCCCCCATAGTCTTGGACAATTTAATAGTTGGTCCCCAGTTGGTGGTGCTGTTTGGGTAGATTTAAGGGGTGTGGTCTCACTGGAGGAAGAACGTCACTGGGGCCCAGCTTTGAGAATTCAGAGACACATATCATTCCCAGTTCCCCTGCTTCCTGCCATCAGCTGTTCCTGCAGCCATATCTGCCATCTGCTGCCACAATTCCCTGCCATGGTGCACTCTTCTCTCTCTGGAACCATATGCCCAAATAAACCCTTCCTTCTAGAAGTTGCCTTGGTCATGGTATTCTATCACAGCCACAGATAAGTAATTACTACGAGGCTTCACTCTTATGCTTAGCAGTCGTTATTGGGAGGGTCTAGGGTCTAGGGATAAGGTAGCATGCTTTTGTCCCTCTAGGGGACCCTAAGGGACCACCCTCCCTTGCAGCCTGTGGAGGTCCAGCTTCCTGGCCTTTGTCACCCACAATGCCTTCTGCAATCAATCCACTGACGTGGGAAGGAATAGGAGAGAATACTCACCCTCTTTTCGTCTCCCAAGCTCAGAGCTGGCTCTCGCCCACAGTCCAATTTTGCAATCTCTCCTCTGGTGCTCTTTAATATTTATAGTTGCGTGGATAGAATATGGAGTGTGAGAATTTTTCAGTCTTGTGAATTGAGGCTTTACAGGGCTGTCACCCACCTGAGGCCCACTAATCTACAAGCACTGATCCCGGGGCCATTTCTGCCCCACCTCCAACACCAGAGCCTTTGGAGGCTGAGTATCTGGTTTGTCTCCAGATCCCTGCCTTTATTAGCTACCTTCTCCTGATTCTGGGACAAAACACCTGATGAAACAACTTAAATAAGGAAGGGTTATTTTGGCTCATAGTTTGAGGGTGCACACCGTGGTGAAGGCTTGGCGGCATCAAGGGAAATTCTAGCCACGGCAACAGGAGTGTGTGGCAGCCGCTCACACTGAGTCTGCAATCAGGAAGCCGAGAGAGGTGAATTCTAGTAATCTGGTTGTGTGCTCCTTTTCTCATTCACCCAAGGACCCCAGGCTGTGGGATGGCACTGCCTGCTTTCAGAGTGGGTCTTCCCACCTCCAGTACCTCAGAGGTGTGTCTCAGAGTTTTCTCAATCCTATCATGTTAGGCTTGAGTGATGGCTCAGTGATTAAGAGCATAGTAGCCAGGAGCCTCCTCCTGAGGCTGTGTGACATCCAGCATAGAACTTGTGTGAGCCCAGAAACTAAAGTGCTTCATTGTATCGACTCTGTTAATTTGCATTTGATTTTATTGGCTACTCACAGGTGACATAGGAAGGTGGGACAGAGCTTCAGCCTCTAGCTGGTACCAGAGGGTCATTCCCTTAGTCTCTGGGTCCTCAGAAGCTGCTCATCACAGCTGTGGGAAGTGAACCCTCCCCAGGGGGACAACAGATAACATGGACTTTTTACAAATGCACTTGCAGACAGGTCATGGAAAGCAGACTGAGGGCCTGATGAGGGGCTTGGCGTGAAATGCTGGTTGACCAAGTGTGGGGACCCAAGTTTGATCTCCAGCACCTGCTTGAAAAGCCAAGCATGATGATACACACTTGTGAGCCCAGTGCTGGGGAAGCAGAGACAGGCAGATCCTTGGGGCTCTCTGGCCAGCTGGCCTAATTAAATCAGCTCTAGGCCAGAAAGAGACCCTGATTCAAAAAATAAAAATAAAGCAGATAGCTCCCAAGGAATAACTCCCAGGATTGACTTCTGGAGCAACATACGCACTACCGCACTAAAGTCTCCCTTCTTCCCTGTGCAGGAAAATAGCCACCTTCCTTCTCCCTGTCTCCATTTCATCCATTTTTCCACACTACTGTCTTCCAGATTATTCTCTCTATCCTTCTCAAGGAAGAGAAGTGCCGCCTCCTCTGGAGGCCTTAGCCTCAGCTACCTGGATGGAACAAAGGCCCCAGCTCAGGCTTGCAGCATCAGCTCTGCTACTTAATAACAAATCACCTTGTGCCAGCCAGAATCCCACAGGATCTGGCAACTGCTTCTACTCCTGGTTGCAAGACAGTGCCCAGAGGAGAGCCATGGAGCCTTTCACTGGAAAACCTATTCAGAGAAGCTTAGGTGTGGCCATGGACTCGAGAAATTGCTGGGCTAGTCAGAGGATAGAGAACCCCAAATGCCAAGATAGCAGACTCAAAGATTTCCCTTCACACCGCATCTGCAACCTCCCATCTGTATCCCCCACACCAACCAGCACATCTGTGTTACAGGCTGCATGGTAGGTGCTGTGTCTCCTCTTAGATACGAGGGAACAGAGGTGTGGTGTGATTGAGCATCTCCATAGCTGTGTACAGCAGAGCCTAGAGCCCAGCCCATAGGACCTGAGCCCAGAGGCTGCCTGGTTCCCTATTGTATGCACTGGGCATTTCCACCTTACTGGTTTAATGGGGGTTCTAAGCATGGTAGTGTTACCTGCTACTCAAAAGGATGGGTGAAGACCTAAGGATAGACAACATTGGTGCCTTAAGTCCTGAGGTGTTAGTGGAGCCTCACCATACACGCCAGGTGCAGATGCTCCTCCCTTGACTTACCCAATGTCCTCTTGAGTCCAGGAATGACAGGTTGATGATCATGGCTGCCCTCTGCTGAGGGAGCAGTAAATCTCCCTCTGAGTGGAAACTTCAGTGTTTGCCTTTACACACACACAAACACACACACACACACATGCATGCACCTTCTCCTTTCCATCCCTGAAGACATGCACTTCTCTGCACAAGAATTACTGGCTCCTGGCTTATCCGGTTAGCTCCTGTACCTAACAGTGAGCAGTGATTGTCCCTGGGACCACCCAGAGCCCCTTTTCATTCTTGGAATTAGTGCTACATGACCATTCCCTTTATCCTGTGGCCTGTGGAGCAGTAAGTGGGCACAGGGCTGACTGGAGGACACCAAAAGATCACGTTCATATCAGGACATGGCTTTCATTGGTTGAGAAAGAAAAATCTCTTTTTCCTGCAAGACCTCCGTTCTCTGTATGTCTGCCCCTATCCCAGCCTCCCTAGAAGCTTCTGCATGCATTGCTAAGGCCCTGGGGGAGCCCCTGGCACAAAACTGAGACTCTAGGCACCCAGAGTGTTGCTTCTAACCGCTGGCTGGGGCCTTTATGAACACATCTGCCACAGTGCTCTTCTGCTGGGATGTCTATCAAAGTCCTCAGATGACAAAGGAATAGAGCCTGCTGCCTCTGGGTGACAGGAACCTGAAGCACAGGCAGATCCAAAGCTGGGCCAAGGACCCAAGGCTACTCTATGTCCCTGCAGCCTGAAAAACGAATAACAGCACATGGTAGCAGAGGATAGGTACAGGGGACTCCACCATCACAGCAGCTTTCCTAGGGCTGAAACCACTTCTGGAAGTTTCTCTTGCCCATTCAATCTTTTTCTGAGTATGACCGATTTGGGAGCAATCAGCACAAAGCTGTGAAAGGCACAGGGCAGCTTCCTAACACTCCAATACTGACTTGGCACCAGTGAACTGAAAACCTTGTTCTTAAGTGTGTGTGTGTGTGTGTGTGTGTGTGTGTGTGTGTGTGTGTGTCCATGAACCTGTGTGTAGACACTTGTACAAATGTGGGCATGTGGATGTAGTAGGACGAGGAAAACCAATGGTGTCATTCCATAGAAGCTATCCACTTACTTCAAGACAGGGGCTCCCATTGGCCTGTGTCTTACTGGTTGGACTAAGCTGGCTGGCCAGTGAGCTCCAGGGATCTGTAGTCTCTGTCTCTACAGGTCTGGGGTCACAAGTGTGTTCCATTAGGGCCACTTTTTACAAAAGTGCTGGAGGACTGAACTCAGGTCCTCGTGCTTGTGTGGCAAGCACTTTACCAACTGAGCCATCTCCTCAGCCTCTAGGAACATTATTCACCTATAAATAAGGTCTTTGGTACTCTCATCTGTGAGATGAGGCCATAGTACTACCTAAGAACTAGAGGTGGACACCAGACAAAGAACTAAGGTACAGCAAGAGACATGGTGGCTGCCCCTGGTCTGATTATCAGGCATGGACTTCATCCCTGACACTCAGCTTGGTGCCATCCCCTATCTCCATGTCATGCACAGGTCTCACCCCCCCCCCTCTCTCTCTCTCTCTCTCTCTCTCTCTCTCTCTCTCTCTCACACACACACACACACACACACACACACAACACTCCACCTTCATATCAGCATTTATTCCTATTTTTTCCTAGAATAAGTTCTCACCTGAAGATTCATAAATACCTGGGCACTTCTCCCTGGCCCGGCACACTTGGGCTCCACCCTCTCCCTGCTGCCAGCATTCACATGCCTGCCAAGCCGACTGGGTTTTGGAAGGGAAATCAGTTGCAAATTGGTATTCAAATGCATTCCAAGTAGAAGTGATGTTTGCAATGTTGGCTGTGGGCAGAGTCTTGCCTTGGTGTCGTCCGTCACCTCCTCCGTGTGGAGGGAGGGTGAGGGCGTGGTAAGGAGGCTTGGATGCTGGGTTTCAGTTCTTTAGAGTTATAGTTCAGGATCTCAGGGGTGAGCAGCAGCTCTGGTTACCTTCATCTTCGGCTGCTCTTAAGGTGTTGCTCAAGGTCAACCTGATGCTCTTGGGTCTGTGTTCTCAAGGCCTGGCACTCCTCACCTTGTGTTCCCAAGGCCTGGCACTGCTAACCTCTTCACTCCTAGGGTCTTACACTCCTGACCCCCATGCTCCTAAAGCATAAGCCTCTTGGCCCTGTGCTCCTGGCTCTGATACTTTTAGACCCATGCCCCTGGGGCTTGATGCTCTTGCCACAAGTTTCTATGTCTAACATGTTAGACCATCCTTTGTTCCAGGTCTGAAACTCCTGGCTGCATGTCCTGAAGCCTGATGCTCGTGGGTTCTCATGCTCCTGGGCCCCAGTGTTGCTGACCAGGGGCTGATGCTCACAGCACTGTGTTCTATGATGCTCATAGCCCCGATTCTGCTGGCCCTGTGCTCCTGGACCTGACGCTCATGGCCCCATGCTCACGGTCCTGTGTTTCCAGACCTTGACACTCCTGGGTTCTGGAATAAAGCTTCTGAAGCAGCTCAAGTCTCAGCCCTATGGACATCACCCGTTTTATGTTGGGATTCTTCTGCCTTTATTTTTTCAGCAGACACACACAGACACAGACACAGACACACACACACACACACACACACACACACACACACACACACACACACACACACGGTTGAAAGCCCAGCCTCACCTGACAGTGTCTAGCCTCTATTCATCAGCAGACTTGTTTTCTCCTATTCCTGGGGACATTGCCAGGATCAAGGTTGGGACATCTATCCCCTTCCTGGGAACCTGAACTCCCACCAAGCCCTTCCCCTCTGGAAGCTTCAGCCTGGTTCTGTGATCTCAGAAGTGTCTTCTATGTCTACCTAGATTCTGTCACTGCTCCTGAAGAAGATTCCTGTGTGGGGACCTAAGGAAAGCAACAGCTGGAGGGAGTGTTCCCCTGGGCCCATCACAGTGTGGCACTGAGCCTGCTGGACAGAGCAGCACAGCGCCTCTATTCCCAACTTCTCTCTGCTGTCATCCTGAGTTGGGTCCACGAGTAAAGAGGAGGTAGGAGCTGCCTCTCCCAGGGCCTGTCAATAGGTCCCACCCTTCCATGAATAGCCAATTAAAAGCCTCTGCCAGGGTCCATTACTAGGCCCCATGAGCAGTCAATCAAAAGGTCAGGCGTGGTGGTACACAAGTGATGACCACAGCATTTAGGATGCTGAAGCAGGACGATCATGAGTTGGAGGCCAGCCTAGAGCCTGACTCAGACAACCAATCAGATAAATAAAACCCAAGGACAAAACGAAAAACATTTCAACAAGAAACCTGGATCTGGTGTCCCAGCTATGTCAGAAGTTGAGTCTAGAGGATCTCCAGTCCAGGACAGGTATGAACTAGAGTGTAGTAGCATCTGGTCTTGCCAGTGAATTTGTGTTAGTGGCCACACTCCTTTGGGTGTGGCTTCAGGTCTGCTCTTCCGATGTGATCCACCACCCAAGAGAGAGTCCTGAGCTTTCCTACCTTCCAGCCACCAGAAACCACACCCAAAGGGGTGTGGCCACTAACACAAATTCACTGGCAAGATGAGATGCTACTACAACACTAGCGAGTTCAAGGTCCACCTGGGCAGTTTAAGGAGAACAGCCTAGACAGAAGCTCTCAAGTGGGACCTTGTGTTTTAGGGTCTCTCCTGGGGGCTAGGAACTAGGGAAGACCTCTTTCATTGGTCCAGCCCCTGTGCCTTCATTGGCTGAGCCAGTTGCCTGAAGATCCTTACTTCCCATTGAGCAAGGCTGGGTAGAGCCAGAAGGACTCAGGGCTCCCAGGGCTGAGGAAGTGACTAACCCTGTAAAAGGGAAGAAGGGGAGGATCTGGTTTCACTTCCTGTCCCATGATGTCCTCTCTTAAATCCCCCCATTTTTGTGTGTGTGTGTGTGTGTGTGTGTGTGTGTGTGTGTGTGTGTGTTCCTGTGTGTATGCATGTTTTGGTGTGTATGCATGTTTTGGTGTGTGTGAGTCTGTGTGTCTGTGTGTATGCATGTTTTGGTGTGTGTGTGTGTGTGTGTGTGTGTGTGTGTCTGTGTGTGTTCCTGTGTGTATGCATGTTTTGGTGTGTGTGTGTGTGTGTGTGTGTCTGTGTCTGTGTGTGTGTCTGTGTGTGTTCCTGTGTGTATGCATGTTTTGGTGTGTGTGTGTGTCTGTGTGTATGCATGTTTTGGTGTGTGTATGTGTGTGTGTGTGTGTGTGTGTGTGTGTGTGTGTGTCTGTGTCTGTGTCTGTGTGTATGCATGTTTTGGTGTGTGTGTGTGTGTGTGTGTGTGTGTGTGTGTGTGTGTGTATGTGGTGAGTGTGTCTGTGTGTGTGTGTGTGTCTGTGTGTCTGTGTGTCTGTGTGTGTGTGTATAAATGAATGGAGAACCAAGGTTGATGTCAGGAATTATCCTCATTCCTTCCTCAAGCTCATTCATCCATAGAGGAAGGGTCTCTCAATCAAACCCAGACCTGGATCATGTGATAGTCTTTCTAGCCAGCTTGTGGGGGGATCCTTATCTGTGCCTTCCAGGGCTGCAATTACAGGCAGGCTGCCCCATCTTCCTGTCATGCATGTGAGTTTCTGGGTATCCAAACTCTAGTCCTGATCTGCACACATGTGTGGTAAGTGCTTATCCACTGAGTCATGGAACCATGTCTTATGCCCACCCCCACCATCTCATGAAACACCAAGGGTTTATGGTGAGGCCAGAGTATTGGCTTCTGCGTTCCCAGGACACCCGCTGTTCTCCTAGTGTCCGGTTGCGTGAGTCTATGGTGCCACCTCAAGTCTGTGTAGACACTTCATGGGGAACTAAGAAGACACTGAGGCAGGAGGCAGCCTGGGGGATGCTCCCCAGCACAGTCCTGCACACCCTGCCCACCTCACCAGTGTCCAGCCTCAGTCCAGATCCTGCATCCCTGTCAGGTCTGGGAAGCTAGTAAGGACAGCTGTGTCCCCAGGGATGTGGACCACTCAGATGGCTTCTGATTTGAGACCTCACAGTGTGTCCAGATCCGTTCACTTTGAAGTTAAGACAGCAATCACCGGGATGTTAGAAATCACTAGAAGTTTCCCAGCAAGGCTTCCTCATAGGTCCAACACGTTTACCTATATCGGTGAATCCATTTAAAATGGGTGTCCCCAGAGAAGACTCACAAAGTATTCAGCTCTGGATTTTGGTGTTAAGAAAGATTCTGAAGCTGTGTTTCAAGCCAACAGCAGGGTGTTGTAAACTACTTCTGCTTTGGGGAGACATGTTGCTGCGACCCGTTTGTCACTCCTGTCCCAGGAGGTAGTAGCTGTCTCAGAATCTTCCTGCGAGGAGCCCTGCCCTGATGCTATGTTTGGTGAAGGTTCACAAATGACCCTGGGGACTCTGCAATGCCTACAGGGCTCCCTCACCAGCTGCAGTGGAGTCTTATGCAGAGGGCATCCTGCTGGCAAGTCCACTACCAGGAGCTAATCTGCATGGGCAAGATGCCTTCTCAAATTAGCCCAGCTCTTGGATAAACTGTCAGCACCAGCCTGGTCCCAAACAAGACTGTGACGCCTCCAGTATGGATGCTGTGGCACCTGCCTGTTCCCACCCCTTCCTCCTTCCTCTAGGTCTTAGCAGGAGGCAGCTTCTGGCAAAGCCCGGACCACAGGTGCACTGGCTCCGCCTCCACCCTCACAATCTCAGCCCCAGCCTGCTAGCCTGAGAGTGAAGGAATTCCCCAGGAGACAGAGACATGGCTGCAAAGGTCTTCTGCTGTGACAGGTGTGTCCTTGAGGGCCTTTCAACCTCTTCAGTCCCAACCAGCCACTCCCAGTGGGAGCATATGCTGTAGGGTCTCTAAGGCAGTCTTTGCAAGCAGGCTCATCTGTCATCCATGTGGACAGACTCCCCCCCCCCCCAGCCCCTGCAATGTCACAGAGCTCAGTCTCAATGGCTTGTTACCTGTCCTTTCAGCTGCAAAAGGGAGAGCACACACCTGCACTCCACCCCAGCCCTCTATCAACTTAAGCTGCCCTTGAACTGTGAAAGCAATGTCTACATTGGCCAGGCTTTGTACACTATATGGACACATGAGATGGGTAAATGGAAGTAAATTACAGTCACCCCTTTACATCCATGGAGAAAACCACCCATACCCCTTACTGATAGCAAAGTTCCCAGGTGTTGAGTCCCCTCTACAAATCAGCACAGTGTTTGTGTATAACTTATGCACATTATTTCATCTTTGCTTTTTGTTTGTATGTTTGTTTTGAGATACAGTTTTACTATGTAGCCCTGGCTAGCCTGGAACCCACTATGTAGACAGATTGGCCTCAGCCTCACAGAGATCTTCATGCCTTTGCCTCCTAAGTCCTGGGATTAAGTGGATGAACTACCATGAGTCCAGTTAATGTTGCCCATATGTCTGTGGATGTAGGGCCATTCACAAGGACATGGCAACCTACCAGTAGCCATAGCCTCCGTGGAAATTGACTCCCTGCACACAGTAGCCATCAATTGCCAGTGCTCCTCAGCTAGGGACAGCTGGAGCCTCATGAGTCCTTCTCACAACCATACTGGAATATTGGCTGGATTGATCTTCTAGAAATAATAACCACAGCTACCTCCTCTCATTTATTATGCATGTGCATATTATAATAAAATAATGAAATTCATATGCATACAAATTTATTTTATTATTCTTATTTATGCATGTATGTATGTGTCTGTGTGTGGGTATGTGCATGCAAGTGCAGTGACCATCAAGTCCAGAAGAGGGCGTCAGATCTCTTGGAGCTGGAGTTACAGGCCATTGTAAGTCACCTGACAAGGGTGCTAGCAACTGAACTCTAGTCCTATGCAAGAATAGCAATTGCTCTTTACCAAGAACCATCTCTCCAATTTCCATATATTTTAAACCATCTTTAGGTTATTTATAATACCCAACACAGTCTAAATGCTGTGTAAGTTGTATTAGCCTGGGAATAATGACAAACAAAAAGACTGTAATATTTAGCACAGACACAATTCTTTCGCATCTTTCCCACCCACAGTTTGTTGGATCCACACTATATAAAACAGGTGTGAGAGCCAAAGTTACATTTTAAGTTTTAATTATTATGCCTAAGAGAGCCAGAAAGCAAAAACACCTCTGATCAAAAGCCCCTTGCCCAAGGATGGACAGTTCTTGAGATGCTGGAGGCCATTGTTTATGGGAGATAATAAGCCATGTGGTTTTCATCCGGCTTAACAAGTTTGTTTGGCCCATCTGCCCTGCTCAGTGAAGTGTTAGTCAATTGAACTTGTATTTCCAAGGTTTGTTCACCAAGGATCATGAGGTTAGGGTGAACACTGGTGGAGTGGTGACTAAGACACAGGAAGCTAAGCTCCTATGACATTGAAGGAAAGGGTGACTTCCACAGGCTGGTTGGTGGCTGTCACCATTGCAGGCAGCAGATGTAAGCATGCAGGCCGAACTGTGAAGCTAAAGAACTCTAACCCCGTAAGTCCCATGTCACCAATAACCACAACAAATGAATTACCCGTGTCCAGCTGGGTAGCTGGTTGAGGTTAAGCCTGTAGAATTTTCCTTTAAACTCTGTTAACATGGTCTTAAATGATGTCAAAATTAGCTGTTTAAATTCTGCCCAGACCTCTGGCTAAGGAACAGAAGTTTAAATGGCTCAGACCCTGACAAAGAAGCATATTTTTGCTTGTGGGGGGCTGAATGGAAGGGACAGAGAACCACTTCCTCTAGGGGACTCTGGACTGTGTCTCACTCCAGGTGGGTCATGTGTGCCTTTTCTGGGTTTGAAAAGCATCCAGAGCTGACTCAGCAACCACTCCCAACATCTCCACATCCTGTGCCTTCACCCTCATCCTCTCCTGGCCTGAGGCCTCCCAGATCCTAAAGTCTCTCTGTGTCTGTTTGAGTAGTGTGCTGGATAGTTTTATGTCAACTTGACACAAGCTAAAGCCATCTGAGAGGAGGAAGCCTCAATAGAGAAAATGCCTGCATAAAATCGGGCTATAGACAAGCTTGTAAGGCATTTTCTTAATTAGTGATTGCTGAGGGAGGGTTCAGCCCATTGTGGGTGCCTCCACTTCTGGCCTGGTGGTCCTGGGTTTAATAAAAAAAAGCTGACTGAACAAGCCATGAGGAGCAAGCCAGTAATCAGCACTCTTCCATGGCCTCTGCATCTGCTCCGGTCTACAGGATTCTGCCCTGTTTGAGTTCCTGTCCCGACTCCCTTCGATGATGAATCATGATATGGAACTCTTAGCCACATAAAGCCTTTCCTCACCAACTCACTTTTTGGTGATGGTGTTTCATCGCAGCAATAGAAACCCTAAATAAGACAAATGATTTTAAGAAGGGTCCATGAGCCCATAAGTGCTGACATTTTCTGTTTCCATTCTGTCAAGGTTCACAGAGGGGCAGGTCCTGAGAGGAGGGCCCAGAACACCCTTAGAGGATGCAGGACCAGCCTGGGGAGGCAGAAAGTCATTCAGGGGAGGACAGACAGCCCAAGAAGAAAAAATCATCATAACATTGCCCATGTCAGAACCCACAGGGGTTTCAGGGACCTGTTTTCAGTTGTCCCTGGTTCTCCCAGCTGAGGGGAAGGTGCTGGACCACCAAGAGCTGCTTCAGGTAAGTGCCCTCGTGATAGACAAAGCTACAACATTTTCAAAAGTCACTCTAAAGCAAAAAGATGAAGAAAATGGCATCTGGGAGGCAAGAAAAGATCATGGAAGCTGCAAGTGACAGAATGTAGCAACGCTTGTGACATGGTCTCTCCTGGCCTCCCGTTAACTCTCTTTGTGCCATCTCCTGCTCTCAAAGAAGCTGAGAGATGAAGATTGGTCTCAGGGGCCTCTGTACCCTTCTGTGCTTTTTGCCTGATGCTACCTGGACAGATAGAAGGCTCATTGGCTCCAGGGCAATCAAATGCGTCTAGAAACTTCTTGAAAGTCCTGAGATCCATAACCAAAATGCAAGTATTCTAGGGCTGGAGACAATTAGATGTGATTACAAAAGGGCCTCTGTCGTGTCCTCCTCTCCATGGCAGCAGATGCTCTTGTCATGTGTTTTGAAGAAGTCCAGATGTGTTTGTGCAGGAAGCAGAGCCAGGGCCTCCCAAGAGCAGGGATGAAAGAGGAGCAGCTGGTACAAGCCAGGCCTAGGGCAGGAGACCTCACACACCACAGAGTGGGCTGGGCTGCCCGACTGAAGAAAGAACTAAAGCAAGAAAAGGAAAGAAAAGAAAAGAAAAGAAAAGAAAAGAAAAGAAAAGAAAAGAAAAGAAAAGAAAAGAGACAGCAGCAATCCCAAGCAGCAACAAACCCACTGCAAGGGATTCTCATGAGATAGGTGCCCACATGGGAGCATGCACCGGTGGCTGCTCCATTGGCGACAAAGTCCAGATGATGTACCCGCAAAAGCCAGAAGGAAGGAGACAGACCTGTGAGCGTCACAAATAGACAACATGGCCACCACAGCCCTTGCTGAGGGGTCCAGGAGTGGGGGCATGTGGCATTGTCAGGACAGAAGGCAAAGTGTCCAAGGTGGAGGCAGAAGCAACTCTAACCTTTCCCATCTCCCCTCCACAAACAGCAGCTCTCAGGGTAACATCTAGATATTTCCTCTGCCTCTGCCTCTGCCTCTGCCTCTGCCTCTGCCTCTGCCTCTGCCTCTGCCTCTGCCTCTGCCTCTGCCTCCCATACTCCCCCACACCGAAACATCTGCTTTCCAAATAAATCCAGAGGTGGATCAGCTCCATCACCGGCTGGTGGCTGTCATCTTTGTATGTGTGTGAAATGAATCCCACCATCCCTGCTCTGACTTCTCTCCTCACCCTTCGTAAAGGATGTTCCCTGAGCCTAGAGAATGGTTTCATTTGAGACTCCACGCTTCCTCACCACTTTGAGCAGTGTGTGTTGAGTTAATTCAGACCAAGCCTCAAGATACTGCTCTGATCTCTATGGGTTTTTACTCCTATGGTTTTTCACTCCTAGGTTTCACACTGCTATGGGTTCATCTTGACCCCTTATTCAAGATGAATACTATTTTCTAATGTCCCCACCGGTAGAGACAGGCAGATACAATCTGCACCTATGATGATAGAAGAAAATCTCAGTGATCATAAGCCACACAGAGTAAGGGCATGACCACTTCTCTGTCCTCATGGAACTCTCCTAGGGTCTAGACCAGGACAGGAGCTTTGAGTCTTCCATGAGGTTCAAGTGAGTGACCAGCATTTCCACCTCATAGGCCAGGTTGTCTTCGTTGTCCTTGAGTATGTCTCTGAGTTGATGCTGATAGAAATTGTCTTAGAGTGTGAGGGCAGCAACAGGACCTCATTATCTGTATCCCTATGGCTGCCTGATGCTTCCAGGTCCATGTTCCCACCCATAGCCACTGTTGGATGCTAGGTAGTAGACGTGAGGATGGATGGTGGATGGCTGTATATAGGGGTGAGAGGATGAATGTGTGCGTGGATGGATGGGTGGATAAAATGAATAGGTAGGGTGAGTCAATGGATGGGTGAATCAGTGGATAGATGAAATGTGGGTGAACGAATGGATATATGAGTGGATGGGCAGATGAGTGAGTTGGATGGATGAATAGATGGATGTAAGTGGATATTGGATGGGTGGATTGTGGAAGAATGATTGACAGATGCATAGATTGATGAGTAGATGGCTAGATAAATGAGTGAGGAAGTTAATGGATGAGTGAGTAGATGGGTAGACAGGTGGATGGGTGGATCAAGAGTCGGGCAGATGAACAAATGGATGGGTGAGTGGGTAAATGAATGGATATATGTGTAGATGATGTATGTATGAGATGGATGGATGGATGGATGGATGGATGGATGGATGGATGGGTGGATGGATGGATAGATGGATGGATGGATGGATGGATGGATGGATGGATGGATGGATGGATGAAGTACAGGTGGGTGGTTGGATGGATGGATGACGTGGGTGGGTAGTTATATGAATGAGTGAATAAGTGGATGGATGGTTGAATTGGTGGGCATGGGGGAAATGTTTACTTGGATATAAAAGTAGATGGATGATTGGATGTGTCAGTGGACGGATGGATGGCCAGATGAGTAAGTGGATGCATGGATGGATGGGGGAAAATGAAACAGGAGGGAAATCCCCAACCACAGATGGCTAAGCCTTTCAGCTGGATGTATCTACCTCCTAAAGCTCAGTAGGGAGCTGGGATCGAGTGAGAAGACATATCCCTGCCCAGGTACAAAGGAGAGACGGACTCGTGTGCCTAGGATGCATATGAAACACACAACAATCTTGAAGCACACATAACTGAACCCCCAGGGGACAGGCAGGCCAGCAGGCCAGCACCAGCGCCAGCAAGAACGGCTTCCCAGACCATGGCAGCTCCAATCCACACTGAGCCCTAACTCTGCTCAATTGCTATCTGTGTTTATGGGCCCATAATCAAATGGAAACAGCAAGGTTCTCAGGAGGCTCATCCGTCAACATCACGTGGTGGCTGGGCCTGCATCAGGAGGCTGAGTTATAAATACCATGCTCAGCTCAAGCTCGGCTCCAACTCTGGGGAATCATGGGTCATTTTTCAACCCAGCACTAATCTGAGGAACTGGTTCTTCAATCAGACACTGTGTCTAACAGGCTGGGATACTGATTGTCCCCTGTGGGATCGAGGAAGTGAGAGCGATCGCAGGAGATGAATTCTTGAGCCAAGCTTTCCTCTCCTACAGGATAGGGGGCTTACAAGGAACCTGCACCAGGAAGCCCACCTGGTAACTGTGAGCCTAGTGACAGATGCTTCCAGACACCCACCACAGCCACAGGCACACATGGGGCTGGGAGCCATAAGGACACATTTTCAAAGGTTTTTACATTGCTAAGGAAATCCATGTAAAGAGGGAGAAATGCCTGTAATCCCATCACCAAGAAGAAAGTTCCCTAACACTGTGTGTGTGTGATATAGGTGTATGTTGTGTGTATACATGTGCATGTAGGTGCATGTATACAGGTGTGTGCATGGGTGTAGAAGCCTGAGGTCAATGTTGGGTGTGTCCTCCTCTGACACTCTCTACCTTATTTTTTTGAGGCAGCATCTCTCCTTAAACCCAGGGCTCACCACTTGGATAGACTGACCAGTCAGCGAGTTCCAAGAATCTGCTTGTCTTCACCTCCCTTCCCCAGTGCTAGGGTTACAGACCTCAGCTGCCACACCCAGATTTTATATGGATGCTTCGGATATGAACCCAGGTCCTTATTCTTGTATGACAGGCAAGTTACCCACTGGGCCATCTCTCTTTAATATTTTTGGGATATAGATAACCCATCTTCTTTCTTGCTCCTCCCCACTTCTCATTCGATAAATAAGTGATGTCACACAACCTTCTCCCTGCCCTCCACCCTACACTAGCTCTAATTTTCTAGCCAATCTTCCACATCGCTATCTTTCCTACAGCATAATTTTTCATTGTTAATAGCCATATTAATTTTCTTGGCCATTCCCTCTTATTGAGTAGTTGGTTTGTTTCCATTTCTCTCACAGCACAAAAGATGCTGGGGAGCACACATTGTGGAAATCTTTGTACAAAATGTGATCATTTCCCTGAGATAAATTTGTGGGAGGAAGATTGTGCCAGGTCAAACAATGTAGATATTTTTAGAAGCTCCTGCACTGTCTATTCTACTGTGTTTCATTATAAAGAGCCACATACTTGAGGGGGGCAATGATTTTAACTGGGGACTACTCTAGAGTAACAATGTCACTAGAAAAGTAACTAACTGCTTATCCTTGTGTGGATGGGACAATACATCTCTGTGCCTGCTTGGGGTGTTTTCGGAGCCATGGTTTATTCGTTTTGGATACCTAGAGCAGACTGAAGACATGGTTATGGTCCAGAGTAGTAAATTGTCTCAAGAAACGATCCTTCTAACTTGTTGGTGCCTTAGAATTTTTTTTCAAGGTAACATCAAACCTGCTATCTGCTGGTCAAGATGTTGATCTGGACATATGCAGCTAATTGGGTGGAAGTGGTTGGGAGCCATCTGGTCAAGGTGAAAGGAGGGAGGATGCTTAGGTGGGAAGAACAATAAGGAAGAGGCAAGTAGAAAAGCCAAGAAGAGCAATTGGAGGAGGAAGCGTTGTAAGTTCCCTAGGAACATAATAAAGAATGCAAAGTCTGGGGCCGGAGACTTTGCTTACTACCTCTGCCTCTGCAGCGTCCACACCGTGCAGCATTACAACCGCTTGTAACTCCAGCTCCAGGTGATCAGTGTTTCCTAGCCTCTGAGGGCACACGTTGCACTCACACATTCACGTCTGTATGTACAGAACATATACTTGTGCAGGCCAGAGGTCGACACTGGGTGCCTTTTAGACAGGATCTCTCACTGAATCCAGAGTTCATCAGTTTAATGAGGCTATCTGGAAAGTGAACCCCATGATCTTGTCCCCCTCCCCAGCACTGGATTACAGGTGCACGAAACCATGATTGCCCTTTTAAACATGGATTCCAGGGGGTTGAACTCAGGTCCTCAGGCTTGTATGGCAAGCACTGTACCCGCTGAGCCATCTCCCTGTGCTGAAAGCCGTTTTCCTATTGCTGGGCTGCATAAAAGCATCTGTGCATATGGAGCAGATGGAAAACACCCCTGGGCAGACCCGAGCATGATAAGTAGGAGACAGAGGCAGAAGAAAGTTGGTACCTTCTTGCTCACTGCCATGTGCAAACTCACAGAGATGATCCCCGAGCTCAGCAGAGCACCCCAAAGTAGAACCCAAACATAGATCATCACAAAGTGGGATGAAGTTTTCTGTAAATGGCCCCAACCTCCCTGACAGCATCTTTTCCTTCTTTGGCCCTCACTTCCAGGGGCACAGCTCCAACCACCTGCTGCTTTTGCCTTCTGGCATACGAAAAAGAAACAGAATCACCTTCTGTCCCAACACCCACCTCACTGTGTAGCATCAATAGAGTCAGTAAACATCTCTGATCCTGTTTGCTCTGTAGAATGGATCAAAGACAGTACTGATTATTCTTCTCAACACTGACATAAACAAGCTCTAATAAATGCCAACAGCCCAGCACATCAGTAGAAACAGGCATCAGGAGCCTACTGGTGTTTTCCTCACCTATGGATCCAGGATGGCACTCCCAGGAGTGCTGATCCTGGTACCAAGGCCCTTTGTGGTCACTTTGGAAAGAGTGCAGATCAGCTAAGTAAGGCTAAACATTGGTGAGCTTTTGTGGTTTTAACTTAAATAAATAATCAGAGGTTTAGCTACAAAATTGATCTTGATGGTGTTGTTTATAATACCTGAGAAACAGTTGCTACCTAGGTACCAAGCAGCAGAGGAATAAATAAAACATCAAACATACACACGACAAATGACTACCAATATAAATTTCTGTCGACCTGAGGGGTTTCATATCTCTTTAATGATTCAGGGAAAGCTGGCCATCTTGTTATATATATACTAACCATGTTCTTTTAGTGTGGCCCCCAGTCATGTGACAGATACATCTTTATGTTCAGCCCTTATTTCTAATGTATATAAATGAGAGTGGTAGGTGTGTGTGTGTGTGTGTGTGTGTGTGTGTGTGTGTGTGTGTGGTGTCTCTGTGTCTGTGTTTGTACTGTGTGCATGCATGTATATGCAGGTATTAGGAGAGGATGTTGGACTCAGTGTTGTATCAAACACCACCTTACTCCCTTAAGACTGGTAGCTAGCCTATGGGATCCTTCTGTCTCCTCTCCCAGTACTATTGGGGTTACAAACAAGGCCTCATCCAGCTTTGTACATGGGTGCTGGGGACTTGAACTTTGATCCTCTTGCTTGTACGCCAAGCATTCTTACCCACTGAGATATCTTCCCAACCCCTATATCTGATTATTCCATTTTTTTTCTCATTGGCTGTCTGAATGCTTCATAAAGCAATTAATTGGCTTCCTGTCTGTGATTACTGCTGGTTTTCCCCTTTCGCCCCTTCTTGTCTTTGTGTCCCCACTAAAGTTTGGATTTTCCTCAAGTAGACTAATCAGTCTTTTTCTAGACAGCTTCTGGATTCTGTTTCCCACTTTGAAAACTAGTTTTCATCTCCCATGTTATAAATATATTTACCCAGATTTCTCCCATAATTCTTATTGCTTCATTTTTAAAAAACTTTTAGATCCTTGAACCATCTGGGCTATATTTTGGTAGGAGGAGTTAGGTGGGAATCCAGCTTTATTTTTTTCCAAAGAGTTAGTCAGATATCCCAAACCACATATTGGCTAATCCCCCCTTCAGACAAATCCTTGTGATAAATCCTTTCTGAGGGGTTCACAGCATTCTTTGAAAACTTGATGAAGGGTACAGATCTCCCTGGGTCAGGGAGGGGGTGTATACCTTATACACACGAAATTTCACACACGGTCTCAACAAGCCCTTGGACCTTCCAAACAAAGCCTTTTGTGGCCTCAGAGAGCCTTGTCTTCCCTGGATAAAGTCCCTTTGCTTCGTTCAAGAGGAACTGTGCAGATGAAGCAGGGTACAGACTTTAACACATATCAGTGAGCAGTCGCATTAGAGAGAAGCAATTTCTAAGAGTAGTCTCCAAGCAAAGGACTCCATGGATAACCCTTATGGCCAGCAGAGAAGCCTAGGGATTCCTCATCCTTACAGCCCAGAACATTCCAATCACGATCCTCATGGTTCATAGCATCCTACAGATGCTGCAAAAATCCCCAAAGACAGACCCTCCTTTCTCAAGTTCAGGAAGTGCTTGGGTGATGGGTGACATGGGTGCATGAAGTCCCTTGACTCATTTTCCAGGGATTTGGCTCAAAGTCTCAGCCCCTTTCAGATTCAATATCTCCTCTGGATCCTTCCTCTAAGCCTTTGGAATGTCTCCAATTCACATTATCTTTGGGGATGAAAGTTTGTGTCCCCAAGCCCTCCCACATATTCAAGGTGTACCTTATCTGTCTGTTTTGTCCCTTCTTGGTCATGCTGACATAAATATTGATCCCCGCCTGGATTGCAGAGGCCTCTCTGCTTATTCTATAAGAACTGGGTCCCACCTGGTGACAGAGATCACAGGAGTAGGGAACCCAAAGGCTGGATCTGTACCTCTCCTGGTTCCCCATCCTGCACATGCCTAGAGATAATATCTGCTCCCAGTTCAGGGCCTCTGCTACCCTGACAGGCTGCAGATCAGGACTTTGAAGGGCTGAGTCCCAGTAACTCTTACCCAGGCTTCTATGCCCTCCTTTTCTCTCTAGATAAGGGGCAAGATCTTGAACCTTTTAGACAGTGTCTAGTAAGTTAAGAGGGAAAGTGGTGTCCTGCTGCGACCCTCTGTCTCTCAACCTCTGCCCAGGGCCCACTCTGCTCACAAACCTGTATGATTTCAGCAAATGTTAACATCTACGAATCTCCAGTCACATTTCTGGGCAGATGTTGAAAAGCCAAGTACTTGCTCTTGAAGTACCCATCCTCTGCTTCTTAAAAGTGGAGGATACTAAGTTATGTCCCTGCTCAGAGACAGAGCCAGAATGTTCAATAAGGCCATGAACACATTAAAATATCAGATGTTTGAGACTGCCATCATTGGGACATTTGATTCATAGAAATTGGTAAATGTGACAAATCTTTTGGGGGACTCTGCAATGGTGTGATCTCTTTCTTCTTTAACTTCCCTTTTCATGTTATTATATAGGAAAATAATCATGTCTACACCACTGCACTGACAGGAGGGTGAAATGCCTTCACTCAGAATGCTCACAGCTGACATGACCAGGACATGTTTGATTTCTTTTGTTTTCAATATTTTGATATTGATATATAAATAAATAACCTTAACACAATGTACTCAGAATAACTACAGAATGGTAGAAGCAGAGATTTTTAAGAAAGTAGTTAGTTTAGTGTGAGGACTGGATACTAGTCCAGAAAAACTGAGCCAATCCTTAAAGGATAAGATGATATGACCAAGTAGATAAGGTAGACCAGATGGTCAAGGGAAAAAATGTTTATCTAGGTATCAAAGATGCTGTGAAGCATACTAAGCTGGGGGTAAAGGAGAGAGAGTTTGCAAACCAATCTGGAGTGATAGGTAAATGGATCTAGAACAGGGTTGGCCAGTGAGAGGGCTTTGTCCTATACCTAGTTTCCAGAATTGTCATCTTTAATGTCACTGTAATGATCATTGTCTTATTTAGGGCTTCTGTTTTTGTAACAAAACACCATAAGAAAAGCAACCTGAGAAGGAAAGAGTTTATTTTGGCATACAGTTCTCAGGTCACACTCCATCACCGAAAGAAGTTGGGGAAGAAACTCAAGGAACCTAGAAGCAGGAAATGATGCAGAGACCACAGAGAGATATTGCTTACTAGCTCGCTTTTCATAGTTTTCACTAGCCTGCTTTCTTATACAATTCAGGCCCACCAGCCTGGGGGTGGTACTGCTTCCCATGAGCTGGGCCCACCCACAGCATTAAAGAAAACACCCTGTATACTTGCCTACACATAATCTTAATAGAGATATTTTCTAAACTGAGGTTCTTCTTCCCAGATAACTCTAGCTTGAGTGTCACCTAGCCACTGTCCCCAAAGATGTCTGAGATAGTCCCCAGAGGTCCATCACTGGCTGATGGAGCCCCAGGAAAGAGTACTGCTGAATCCAGTGACAAGCTGGAAGATAGTACTGATGAGAGAGTAGGTGCTGAAAACTCAGGAAAAAACCCAACAACTACAAACAATTAGGGAGCAGCAGAATAATCGAGAAAATAATGTGTAATGGATTTTTCTATTTCAAATGATGTTTCACTGGTAAAATAAGCCCCTCCATTTGGCATGTGGACCCAAATCAGAGAAGACTAGAAAGTTCAGCAGTAAGAAAGAACACCAGAGAGCTAGGATGTAGTCCACTTGGTAGAGTGCTTAGCCAGCATGGGCCAAGCCTTGAGTTCAGTCCCCAGCACCATAAAAAGCAGGCATGGGGATACAGACCTGATTCCCATACTTGAGAAGTGGAAGCTATTTTTGGCTACATAATGAGTTCCATTCCAGGCCAGCCTGAGTTACAGGAGACCCTGTATCCAGAGAGAGAGAGAGGGAGAGAAAGAAAGTGTGAGTGTAGAATTAGAAGTCAAGAGCTCAGAGTCTGGTCACCTGGCCTACAGGCTTCTTAGGGAAAAAGTTAAATCATCCTAGGACTTTAGGCCTCTGGCAGCTGGGACTTCTAAGATACAGTCTCAAGCACCGTTGCCTGAGCCAGTAGACCATCCCAGGACCCAGAAGAATGCATGACTGCTCATTGGTGTTTAGTACTTTTATGGTGATTGTCTTAGGGTTCTATTGCTGTGAAGAGACACCATGACCATGACATCTCTTATAAAGGAAAACATTTAATTAAGGTGGAGGTTCACAGTTTCAGAGGTTCAGTCCATTATCATCGTGGCAGGGAGCACTGCAGGATGCAGGCAGACACATTGCTGGCTCAATGTTGATCAGAAAGCAACAGGAAGTGGACTCAGTGTCACAGAGCGGAGCTTAAGCAAAAGAGACCTCAAAGCCCGCCACCACAATGACACACTTCCTTCAACAAGGCTACACCTCCTAAGAGTGCCACTCGCTTTGGGGGCCATTTTCTTTCAAACCACCACAGCGATGAATCATTAGCGATGGGAAGGGCCAGAACATGAACATGGCTGCTGGGTGCCAGGGTATCCGCCCTCCCTCCCTCATTTCCTGTAGCTCTGCTGCCGTATATCCTCATGGAGGAGAAGATCCATGTCTCCCTGAGTGTCTTCAGGGGCGACAGGAAGGATACAGGGCTTCCCACATACAAATGCGTCCTAAAGATGGTTTTTACCTCTTTCCAATGGCAAAGTCCCTGTAATAAAGAATTTAATAACCTGCTGTGCCTGTGCAGGAAGAAAACTCATTTGTTTAATAGGCGGTGGCTCGGCTTTGTCATGTTCATTTAGTCGTTAATGACACACAGTTGTGCCAATATTGATTTTAGCTTATAGGGACTCAAAAAATTTACTGTCTAGATGGATTAAAGATGCAACCATTTTATCTCGCCTGCCCTGAAGATCGGTGGCTCCAGAGCTGGCCTGGGAGGGGCCTTGCAATCCGTCAGAGGTTTGGCTCTGCTACAGACAGGTCCAGGACCTTCTTGCTAGCTGCCAGCCTCCTGCTGCCCCTGCTTCATCTCTGGCCATCATCAGCCAGGAGCCAGACTGTGGCTGCAGCAGGTGTGAAGGTTTTCATCTCAGAGCAGGACTGTGTCAAGGAGACAAGAGTTAATTTCCAGGCAGCTCTCTGAAGTAAGTTACCTGTGTCTATGTGTGTCCACATGTTTCTGTGCACATGTGTGCACATGCCTGTCCACTCAGTCATAAGCCCAGACCTTGAAACAGAAAGAGGGTGCCCTGGGAGATTCAGAGAGTAACTTCAAATGTCATTTGGACCCCTGGGCTGGGCCATCTCTCTTTAACATGACTTACCGTGCAGTTTTTGGTTTTTTGTTTTGTTTTGTTTTTGTTTTTGTTTTTTTGGTTTCTTCTTTTTTTCTTTTTTACTCCCAGGGACTGTATAAAAACAGTAATAAGGGTTACTGAGGTGAGCCCAAATCTACCCATGTGTTCTGAACAGTTCAGTTAAGCATAAATACATCCAACAGGCCCTGATATTTGCAGGGTTGACATTTCTAATCTCATGGAGCTTCAATTATTCGAGAAGAGCACTGAAGAGTGGGCAGGAATAATAACAGTCAACATTTGCTCAGCACACACAATGTGCCTAGCACACGGGGCCACCGCAATTTGTGAGAATTATCTTGTCATCTTTGCATCACTATTTCAAAGTGGGTAGCTGGGTATCTGTGTCTCCATGTTAGATATAACTTCTTCCTGGAGGTGGAAAATAATAGGTGAAGAACACATGACCTTGACCCCCGGTGTGGTGCTGTTTTCTGCATTTCTGTTAGTTACTTTCTTCTTTGGCTGCAACAAAACACCTGAGAGAAGTAATTTAAGAAAGGAAGGTTTCTTCGAGCTCACAGCTTGAGCATACAACCTATCTTGACAGGGGAGGCATGGAGGCAGGAGAGTGAGGCAACTGCCCACATTACATCTGTAGTCAAAAAGAGCTGAGTGCTGTGCTCAGCTCACTCCATTTTAGAAATTCTGTTTAGTCAGGGTCTTATGTAGCCCAGGCTAACCTTAAATTCACTATGTAGCCAAGGGCGACTTTGAACACCTGATCTTCCTGTCTCTACTTCCTGAGCTCTGGGAGTAGATGTATCTACCACTTGACCCAGTTTATGCAGCACTGTGTACAGAATCTAGGGCTTCACACACGCTGGACAGGCATTTTACCACCTGCACTATATTCCCAACTTGCGTTCTTGTTTTCATTCAGTCCTGGGCTCCGACCCATGAGATGGTGCTTTGCACATTTGGGGTGGGTCTTCCCTCCTCGAACCTCTCTGGAGACACCCTCAGAGACAAGCCCAGATTTACCTACCAAGTGGTAACAGCCAATATTAACCATCACAGGGGCCAGGAGACGTCTCAGCCACTCACGAGGAACTGAGTTCAGGTCCCTGCACCCATGTAAATGTCAGACATGGTGGAACCTGTCTGTAAACCCAATGCCGGAGAGGCAGAGAAAGGAGGATCTCTGGAGCACTAGAAAGCTAACCTAGCTGAACCAATGAGTTTCAGGTTCAATGAGAGACTCTGCCTCAAATTGTAAAGTGCAGTGTGATCCAGGAAGAGACTCAAGTTAGACTATACATGCTCACATATGCACACGCATATGCTCACACGTGCACACACACACACACACACACACACACACACACACACACACGCACACAAAGAGAGAGAGAGAGAGAGAGAGAGAGAGAGAGAGAAAGAGAGAGAGAGAGAGATTGACTATCACAGGTTCCCATCCTGAGATCTTGACCTTGCTCATTGCTATTCACTGGGGCCCAGGATGTGACCCTACTTAGGGTACATGAGCCTCACATCTCCACCCAGGAGTAAGAGACCTGGCAAGAACATGACTCCTTCATGCAGGCCACATACACGAATATTTGTTTCTTTGCTGCAGTTAGATGCAGCCAGGCGTCTCTCAGGAAATCATTGTCCCTTTGCACGGCATCTTTCTTTCCAACTCCTGTTTTAACATTGAACTAAGGCCAGCTTCAGAAGAAAAGAGATGGCTCTGTACACAGCCCATTACAATAATGAATCATATTAAATACAATTTCAAGTCCTTGGCCTGCTTAGTCCATTTATGTAAGTTTTAGCACCCACTTCATTCATTTGATGGCAAAGTCATTGAAGATTGATTCTTAGATTCACAGAAACTTGAAAGGCCTTGTGAATCATGTTCTCCAGCCCAATCGCCAAGAGGTGTGATGACCTACACAAGGTTGCACAATTAACTCTGAACTTGTGGCTTTTTTTTAAAAGGGAGATTAGCATTTGGACTCTCATCGGGAAGGTGGCCCCTGTAAGGTTCTGGATCCTTGTGAATAAGAGGGATTCACAAACTTCATTTCAACCTTCCACGCTCACTAACCGCCCCCTTTGACTCCTAGATCTGCCGCCCCCAGCCTGTGGCAGCTGACTCGGCTGCTTTTCCTGACAGCACTGATCTTCTGCATGGCACCCTTTCACTCTCTCCTTCCTGCCACAGGACCTTTGCTCATGCCAGAAAACTCCTCTGATGACAAGCTGCTAAATGCCTAGTCTTTCACTCAGAGGCCGGTGAGTCACATTTACCAGGCCATTCCTCCCAACCTCTCAGGGGCCCATGTGCTCAGTCTCATACTCCAAGTTCTTCACTGTTGGTATGAAGTTGACTAGAGGTTTTAGTATCTATTTACCCAACTGGATGCCTTGTTCTTTGATAGCATCATCCAGTCACCAGTTGCCAGGCAACACATGGCCCATGCTTGACAGTTTAAGATAGTCATCACCTCTCATTCATGAGTTTGAGGGTTGGGAAAAGCCCAACTGGGCAGCTGTTGTTGGATTTCTTACATAAGTGTGCTGGATGGCAGCTAAGGCCATGGTCATCCTGTTGCACAAAGTCCTTCCCTGGGAAGATGTAAACAATATCAACCTGCTCCTCATAGGTCCTGACAAGAAATCAGTTCCACCATAGTTCACTATGGGGGCCTAATGAGATTATTGGGCTTTCTCAGAGTATGGGTGAGGAGTTGCTGGCAGGAGTGTGTGTGATCCTTAAGCAGCTACACTGGAAGGTCTGGATGATGGCTTCCCCTTCTAGTCTTCCAGCCTAGAGTACCTGGGTCCAGGGACAGTAGCTGGATACTCAGATGAGGGCCTCACAATCTTCCTACCCCCTCCTACTAGGAGGGAAGGTCGACAGTCCTCAGGCACCAATGAGATAGTCTCTTGCAGGCACACTCAGCTGATGTTAAAGATGGTGGCTGTTTTGCTCAGGGGACCCATGTTCTAGAACCCATCCAGTAGCTCAGTGAAGCTGGGCAATCAAGATGGTTCCCTCAGTGGCCTGCCAGCTCCATCAGGTTGGCTGTAAGCCACCAAATGCACACCCCACCCCAAGCAGGGACATTTTTAAGGTACCTCAACTTCTTACCACCCCTTAGGTGAACTGCAATGGCTTTTTGTGATCCAGCCTTGGCGGGGGTCACTGTGTCCCATAGCTCCACCCATATCACACTGGTTATCATATAGTCTCATTGTCATATAAGGCCAGCTAAGATCCTGAAAGAAGGACACAGACCCCACCCTTTTATGGGAAGTGACAGAGCCACATTGCAAGGATGTGTGGGAAGAGAGGAGGCATCTTAGTCACTGTTCTAGTGCTGTGAAGAGACCCATGTCCAAGGTAACTCTCATAAAAGAAAGCATTTATTTGGGAGCTTGCTTAGTTTTAGAGGGGTAGTCCATTATTAACATTGTGGGGAGCTCGTGACCACAGGCTCTGGAAAAGTAGCTGAGAGTTTTGCATCCTGATACACAGGGAGCAGGTCAGGGAGAGGGGACTGGGCCTGGAGTGGGCTTTTAAAACTTCAAAGCCCACACCCAGTGACACATCTCCTCCAACAAGGCCACACCTCTTAATACTTTTTTTTCTTTTTGCTGGTATGAGATCTCTTTTTAGCAAATAGTGCTATGAACTTCCCTCTTAGCAGCTCTTTCATCTTGTATAGCAAGTATGGGTATGTTGTATATTCATTGTCATTGAGTTCTAAAGTCTTTAATTTCTTTCTATGTTTCCATCTTGACCCATATTTCCAATCCTTTCCAAACAATCCATCAACCAAAGACTAAGCAAGCAAATACACGAGCCTGGGGCAGGCTGGGGGGGGGATTCTCATTTAAAGCACCATAGCAGCCATCTTTGATACATGCTGTATCAGCTACTTCTCTTTGCTGAGACAAAATAGTCCATTAACATAACCCAAGGAAGGGTGGGTTTGTTTGGGCTCACAGATTGAGGGGTACAGTCTACCATAACGGGACAGTCGGGCTGGCAGGAGCCGTAGACAGCTGTCCACATTAACTCCACAGAGTGCTCAACTCACTCTTTCGTTTTCCTCCTTTTTAAATTCAGTCCAGGACCCCTGCCCACGGGGGGGGGGGTGTGCTACCCTCATTCAGGGTAAATTCTCCCTCCTCAGTTAAATATCTGGAAATACCCTCGCACGCATGCCCAGAGCTCTGTCTCTTAGGTGATCCCAACTCTGGTCAAGTTGAGAATGGAGATTCACTTTCACAGATGCTCTGGGATATTTTTTCTTCTTTTCCCACTGAATTCCTGGTACCCAGCACATGAATTAAATACCTGTTGGACAATCAGGTGGATAGATGGATAAAAATACACAAATATATAGAGATCCATTAGATCAAGGAAGGAGGAGGGGAGAGGGCGGAGGAGAGAAGGGGAGGAAGAGAATGAAAAGAAAAGAAGGGATGAAGGGAGGAAGACAAAGGGGAGGAAGAGAGGGAGGGAGGGAGGCAGGGAAGGCGCAAAGGAAGTGGTCTCAGGAGGAGGTGTAATTAGAAAGCAGGTGTAATTTGAGTGCGAGCACTGTGGAGTGCAAGCTAGCTTTGACATTTGACTTTCCATGTTCCCATCCTGGGGAGGCCCTCCTGCAGCCTCCACCCTATGCCTTTCGAGACTCTGCTTGTCTACTTGTGGCTGTGGATGAAAAGATGACCTCATTCCAATATCAGGCAGAGAAAATCTTGCCAAGGAGAACCAGCAGCTGAGAAACAAAGACGATGCCGGAGCCAAGCGCACCCAGTGCATTTCGAAGCCCAGAAGAAATATAATTTAATTACCTCGGCCTCCTGATTTTGCGTCTGTCACAGCAGAGAGGTGACTCTGTTTTATGCTGTGTCACGCAGTCGGGGGCACTTGGGGCACAGACAGCGTCTGTGTCCCTAAAGCGAATGATTCAATAATGTGGACTTCTTTGATTTACTCCCCTTGGTAGGTGGCAGGTTAATAAAACTTCAATCAACTCGGTGAGTCGTCCTTCCCCGTGCTGGCGATGGGATGGCACACACGAGTGTTCAGCTCTGCCTCGCCATCCCCACTCCTGTGCACTCTGTGCCTGGTAGGGACAGATTCATGGACACAGTCTGTACCCCTGAGCTCGTCAGGCAGGTAGAGCATTTGGTAAAGCAGAAACTCAGAGTGTCCAGGGACCCAGTCTGTCAAGGGGTCAGGAGTGCCCAGCTCTTGCTCAGTCAGGTACCTGCACACCTGTGCCCTTCACTATCAACAGCTCCCCACTCAGCAGCCCCTGAGGCCATCTGTCCTTTCAGCATACAAAAAGGCAATTGACAGAAGACTCTATTGACAGACCCTCATTGAATACAATTACCCAACGGGAACCATTCTGGATGCATTAGCCAGAGTGGAAGAAGCTGTGATCTGGTGGGACTCCCAACATCCAGGAACACTGTCCATCAATAACGAAGTGCCATTCTTTCAAAAGGTCTCAGAGCAGACAGCAAGTATCTAAATCATACAGCCTCTCTTGCAGCGCGAGCCTTCCCTTCTCTCATATGCCCTGTTGGCTCTGGATTGCTGTGAGATACTCAGCCTCAGATCTCATCCTCACTGTTTAGGAGGAGCCCAGATGCACCCTCCACTTGTGCATGAAGATGCTGAGAGGCAAAGAGGCACAGTGGTCAGCTGCAGGTACCGTTATCGATACATGACAGAAAGCCATCAAAACCCAGGTCCCAGATCCAAAGCTGAGACTTGACATGGTGGCCTCCAGCCAAACAAATTCCCTGGGAACACTGTTCAAAGTAGAAGACACATGATACACCCGTCCTACTGTCAAATGGCTGTACTGTCCCTGGCATGGTTGGACCAAGTGCAAACCCATTGACGTTCCTTTGTTTCTTGTATATGAGAGGCAGGGTCCCTTATCACCCCTGGAAATCAAATTCTCGAGGGACAGGGGCTGCCTGGTGACACAGGGCTATTCTAGGGCTTTCTAAGAATCCCACACCTGGCAAACCACCATGGGAGGCAGGTCCTGATATCCCATTTTATAGAGGAATCAATGGAGACACAAGGAGGGTGATGCAGCATCCCCAAGGCTGCCCAAATAGAGTATAGGTGTGACTCCATCCTTGCAGTGCTTATGGTGTGCCTCACTGATAACAGGTGACTTAGTACAAAGCCTCCTGGTTCCTTTGGGCCTCTGTATCCAAGCACTGCAGAGCACCTGCTGGGAGGAAGCAGAAGAAGTTCCTAGTGCCAGGAGCTCTGGGTGCATTCATGGCAGTGGAGAAGGGAAGGGCTGCGGGGGGGGGGGGGGTGATGGAGCAATATACCTCAGGTCAGCTCTGGAGACCCCACTCCTCTACTCTTCCTAAGTTCCTATTTCAGCGGAGCCCCACACTCCCTCCTGTCCTCCTGTCCATGAACACCTGAGTCTGAGGCTCAGGTCTTTCACAGGCAGTCTATAGACAGGAGACAGCCTGTGGGTATATCTTTGTTTTGTCCTATGATGTCATGACAAAGTACCAGAGACTAGATTTTATTACAGTCCTCCACTTTGGGGGTCACATTCAGACATCCGTCATCCTTTATCTTTGGCAGGTGGGGGTCTCAGGTTGCTGAGTGGGTTCTCTCCCTTCGGGTTCCAAGCAGGAGCGCCATGTTCAGTAAATCAGTTATTCACAAAGAATGAACCTCAAACCTCTCATCAGAAAGAATCTGAGTTCAAAGACAACAAGTTTGAGCCCCCTGTGCCTGAGTGGTTTGCTGTGAGGGGAGGGAGGAGGAGACCCTGAAAACCAAACAAAACAGCTTACAGATCTTAAACACTAACAAGGAGAGCAGTGTGTCTGAAGACCCGCTTCTCCCTGGGCCCTGAGGAGCTGGGGCTCCCCCGGCAGCCCTGCCCGCTTTGATCCCAGAGGCCACGGTGCACGGGATCAATGAGAGAAGGGCTGCATTTTCTGCACCCTGAATCGGAGGCAAAATGCATGTGGAAACAGAGAAATCAATTCCCAACCTTGGAGCCTTCCTGGGAGACCAGTCCTCTCCCCAGAAAGTGAAAATGAAGGGAAGCATGTGGTACTCAGCCCTCAGCATGACTGACCTTGGCCTTGAGGCCAAGCTGATAGGTTTAGCAATCAACTTCTCTCCCTCTTCAAATACCAGAGAGCTTCAGAGGCTACAAGGTGGGGGCCCTGGAGGTGGGGCTAATATCATGTCAAAGCCTACGAATGATGTGATGTTGTTCTTTTAAGTGTGCATGTGTGATTGTGGCTGTGTACTTGAGTGCTAGCATCACGTGTGGTTGTGTGAGCTCATCATGAACGTGTGTGCACATGTGGCTGTTTCTGTATGTGTGATTGTGTGGACATGCAGTTATGGCCCTGTGTGCTTATGTATAGTCATACGCATGCATGTATAACTATGCGTGTGTGTGTGTGCTCATGCATATATATGTTACAGAATATGCATTAGTGCTCATGTATATAGTGTGCCAAGTATAGTGTGCTCGAAGACGATCCGTAGCCCGTAGGGCTAAGATTTCTTTATTCAGATAAATACCAGCCAAACACAAGCCAGAGCGTGCCCAGAGGCAGCAAGCTAGGCAGGCCAGAGAAAAGGGGCTCCCCACGTGTCCGAGGTCCCTTAAGAGTCCGTCCCCCCCCCACGTCATCCTCCACCTCCCCTGACCTCACACTCACGGGCGGGCGTGGCCAGGCACACCTGTAGCGGCTACTAGGTGGGGCTACAGTGTCTCCCTACACATGTCTATGTGCATGTGCATACAATTGTGTGTGCTCACATACATGCATATGTGTGATTATATGTGCACACATTTGTGGCTGATGTTCTTGTGTGTGTGAGATCATGTAGTTATGTGTACTTATGCATGCCCATTTATTTGATGTTGTGTGCATTCATATGTGTACATGCTGTGTGTTCAGGATTGTGCATGGTTATTTGGTGGGGAGTAGACACATGGGACCATGTTAGTGATGCCCCAGACCCTCAGCTCCTGTAGAAGGGGAGAGCAGGCCTGAGGGCCTACTTACCTGGTTTATCCATGAGCATCGGAGCCTATGGAACCTTGTCCCGAGACAAACTCCTAGGTATGAAGCCTGACAAAGGGATCCTTCTTCAAATATGGTAGGAAGGGAATAAGCCTTGAGAAACTTGTAAGGCGGTATAAGAGGGTGGTTAGTGCAGAACAACCAGGCAAAGATAGTTTCCAGGGAGTCTAGCCTCAAACTACCCCACAGGGACCTTTGCTCCAGGGACAAGAGGTTTGGGGCCATCCTACCATCTGTCTATGGCTTTTCCCAAGGACAGGAGTGAGGAGAACAATGCTCCAGATACCTGTGTCGTATGTGTATGTATGTATATGTGTGTATGCCTGTGAATATGTGTGTTCTTCCTTCTATTGTCTTTCCCATGATGGAAAGTAAGATAAAACTTGTACCCACCAACAAGCTCAGTCCTCACACAGTTGATGCTTTGTAACTGCTAGGGACTTGATCCGGCCCCAACCCAGGCGTGAAGATGCGCACGTCAACATGGCACCGGGAGTTGCGTTGTACTCCTGGCCCTTTGTAGCTCCCTGTTTCGCAAAATACAAAAATAGGAGGCAAGCTCGAGACAGCTCCACTGCCTGGCTCCGAGGATCTCAGCCAAGAGAGAGGAAGGGATGGGGAGGGGGGGCTCTCGAAGGGCGGAAGAAGGAAAATCAGCCACTTAAGGTCAGAGCGGTGAGAATAACATGAAAACGCTGCCAAGCGAGTGGAAGCAAGCCGCCTTCGAGTTTGGAGATGTGACAACAGAGCTGTCGTAGCCTCAGGGCTGGTGTCACCGTCCCAGAGACAGGGATGCTGCACGGAGGATGTGGAGGGGGAGGCTGGCTTCAGATCTCAGGTGGGGTTTGTCAAGGGCCTCCCGCCCTCGCGGGACTGGCTACCGGCTGGCTGTACTGGCCTCCTAACTAGCAGGGGTGGGCGCCGAGGGCCTCCTCAGTCCTTGAAGGCTGATGGAGTAGAGTCTTGATAGATGGCACAGGATGGATGGCATGCAAATGTATGCAAACGAGGCATCTGAGACCAGTGGTGCTTTATTTGTTTATTTAGTTGAAACAAAAGAACTATACGCTCATTGTAAACAAATCAGGAAATTACAGAAAGCAACCAAGGAAAAAAAAATCAAAACCCTTTGTTAGCCCCTCCACCCAGAGTGGGGGGCGGGGGAGACACAAAAGCCCATTACCGACATCTTGGTGTATAGTCTCCCAGACAATCTTGAGCTCATACATATATAGTTTCTTTTTCCCAAACCAAAATAAGTTCTTACTTTACATGCTGTTTTGCAACCTGCTCTTTTTTGCATTGGAAATATATTACAAATGAGCGGCAGGCTCTCTCATCCATCCAGTGGAATCCCCATTTTTAGAAGCTCAGGTGGTATTTAGCTTTCCCAGTCAAGGTTAGAGACACCATGACAGAACTGAGGCAGCAAATGGAAGATCTCGAGGTGCAGGTGAGCCCAGCCCATTAGAGGTGGGGCCAGGTGTGGGACATGGATCTGGAGGGCTGGAAGAAGCTCAGACCATAATGTTGTGGAGCCAGGTGGAGGCAGAGGGAATGGTACTCAAACATGAGACCTGCAGACCGGAGCAAGTGACATAGAGGCCTTGCTGCTGTCCTTGCAAAAGGCTGTGGGGCCTTCTGGGAGTTGCTGCCAGCTGGAAGGGGGATCAGGCCGTGTCCGGGTAGAAGGAGAAAGGAACATGGCCCAGTAATTCACTCACCTCCTCTCTTGCTTTAAGGACTTGGCAGCCCAATGCTCGTGCCCATATCAGCTATGGCAAGGAAGGAGGAAGAGAAGCCAAGATCAGTTCAAGCTGATAGAAAGACACTAGTCAAGGACAACGAAGATGCTGAATACAATATCAGAATCAAAATATTCCTTGCAAACGTCGTATTCAAGTGAGAAAAGTTAAGGTCCTGCCACTAACTTCAACTGACTTTCTTCTTCTTCATTCCCGGTTGTGAGGGCTTTCCCTATACACACCCTGTATTAACCATGCCATCATTTGAAGCCTACCATGAAGGTTCATCTTCATTGTCCACTTGGCTGCATTTGGAGGCACCTAGGAAACACACCATTGGGTGTATCTTTGAGGGTGTTTCCAAGGAGGTTTATTTGAGGAGGGAAGACCCACAATGAATGTGGGCATCGCCATCCCCAGGGATGGAGTCCCAGGCTGAATGCATGGGGTGGGGGAGGAGAATGTGAGCTCCTGTCTCTCTTTCCTGACTGTAAACACAATTGTGACAGGCTACCTCACATTTCTGCAGCCAGGCTTCATCACCATGGACAGTGTGCCCTCAAAATATGAGCCAAAATGAACCCTTTGTCCTTTAAGTTGCCCCTCATCAGACATTTTTGTCACAGCAAAGAGAAAAATAACACATATCTACTGTATTCCCAACATAGGTGGTTTTGTAGATAGTAACTGCTTTCTTCCTAGGAAGTCATCATTCTGCAGATGGAGACTGTCAAGGACTAGAGAAAGGGATTAACTTTCTAGAGCCAACAGGCCACATAAAGTAGGCATTCAGCTGCTTCAAGACCCAAGATAAAGGGTGGGGGTGTAGCTCCGTTGGCAGACCATACTTAGCATGTGAGGGAATCTGGCATCTATTGTAAGCACCATATAAACAGTGCAAAGTAGTGTGTGTCTGTAATTTCAGCATTGGGAAGGTGTAGGCAGGATCAGAAGTTTAATGCTGTCCTTGGCTAGACAATTCAAGGCCAGCCTGGGCTACATAAGACTGTGTGTGTGTGTGTGTGTGTGTGTGTGTGTGTGTGTGTGTGTGTGTAAGACCCCAGAGAGTCTTCGTGTGATGAAAAAGCCTGCAGGGGACAGGTTGCAGGAGAGGTTGCAGGAACTTGAAGACCTGCTTTGTGGAAAGAAAGGAACACAGAGCAAGCAAGGGAAAGCTACTGGAGAAGCTGAGCAGGGATGGCGCCAGCAGTGAGCCTACAGGAGTGGAAGTCACAGAAAGATTCTCCACTGGAATGTGAGCAGAACATGCTCATGGATGTCCAAAGAGGCTTCTCCAGTCTCATTCTGCACATGACACACACCATGGCTAAAAGCAACTGAGGAGAGGAAAGGGTTTATTGCAGCTTACATGTTATAGTCGGTCATGAGGAAACTCAGAGCAGGAGCTTGAAGTCTTGCCTGTTTGTTGTTCCACACAGAATTACCTCAGACTAAGGAATTTATAGCTAAGGAAGTGCAGCAGGAACCATGGAGGACTGTTGCTCGTTGGCTTACTCACACATAGGCTCATGCTCAGCTAACTTCTTTTTATTTATTATGATTTATTTATATTTTATGTGTATGGATGTACCTGTGTGCATCACTCATGCACCCGGAGCCCACAGAGGTCAGAAGAAGACATTGGATCCCCTGGAACTGGAGTAATGGATGGTTGTGACCCCATGTGAGTGCTGGGGTCCTCTGTAAAAGCAACAAGTGCTCCTAACCACTGAGCCATCTCTCCAGCCCCTCAGCTAGTGTCTTACACAGCCCAGGACCACCTACCCAGAGAATGATGCTGAGCCCTCCTACAGCAATTAGCAATGATGACAGTTCCTCACAGGCATGCCCACAGGCCAACCTGATCTTGGAAATACCTCCATTAAAACTCCCTTCTGAGATGACTCCAAGCTGTGTCAAGCTGACAATTAAAGCTAACCAGGACAGGGGACAAGGAAGGCTATCCCCTGGACCCTAAGGGCAGACAGGAGGAGTCAGAAATGTTAAATGTTATCCCCACTGACTGCTTGCTGGGAGAGGGGTACTCATGACTCCTTGGGAGAAAATGTGGAGCTTGCCTGATTCCTCTAAAACCTGGTTCTTGGCTTCCTGCTTCTTTACAGCTCCTGATATCGCCCCTCTAATCACAGCTTAGTGCCCTGAGTGAAAGCCACTTTGGACAGGATTTATTAAGCTTCTGCCTTCACTGCTCAGCTTCATTTGTTTTGTTCCACGATGCTGGTGGCTCCGGTATGGTATGGTGTTAATGGCCTATTTGGGGTTCACAGTCCTCCCGTGTCCTCACCAAGGCTGGAGGGGGCACGCACAGGTTTTATTTGCCCATTTGGCTTGCTTTTTAATTACACCGGGGTGGGGTGGGGGAAGAACAGGCTCTCAGCAGGGGGTGGGGGAATCGCTGCCGCCCAATATTTTTCATTACCATTAATATTTTCGCTAGCAGCGATCCCAGTAAATGAGAAACTGTAATCCAGAGGATTGGGGCTGTTAATTGAAAAATAATGCTGGGGAAAGATAGGGCAAGATAGATGGAGCTGAGATGAAAAGGAAATGTGTGCTCACCTCCTCCCACACCGGTGAGGCCCCTTTTGCTCTCAGAGAGAGCTGACCTGAGCCCAGGGAATCCGAGGGAATGACGTGGACTTTATTATTAACCTGAATAATGTCGATGGCTGTGGTGCTGTGTGCTGGAAAGACAGAGGTGGGTGGATTTCTGGGGATCACTGGCCATATCCTGTTTCAAATCCCAAGGGATGACTCTTGAGGTCTGACCTCTGGCCTCTGTATGCGTGTGCACACACAAATATTAATAATAACAGTATTGTTATGGAAAGTATGTTTGAAGTATTGTGGCTGGGATGGATGCCCTGAGGAGAGCCAGAGACAGCCAGGAGGCCTGAGACTGTCTTTGAAGTCAGCTCCTTCATCAACTTCTCCCATCCCTTAGGATGGAGAAAGCTGGAGAAAAAAAAATGCTAACAGGAACACCCAGAGTAGTAGGGAACAGTGACTCTCCAGCTCAGCCACCGCAGGGATAGAATAAACTTGTCGACCTTCTCTGGAAAGCAGTTAAAAGGAGGAGCCAAAACATCTTCACTGCGTGACCTCCCCTCAGCAATTCCAAGTCTCAGAATACATGTGTTCTAGTGAGGTGAGAGATGTAGCCACATGGACTGTTGTCAATAGGATTTGGGTTCAAGGCCCCTGGCTTTCCTGTTACTAGACAAGGTTCTGGCACTGTGTCCAGTAAGATGGTCACTGGCCACATAGTGTCACATGGGCTGAAATAATAGCTGCCATGGTTAACAATGAAGTCGTAGACTTTCTGACGTCAAGAAATTCCCTTTGGGGTTGGAGAGACGGCTCAGTCGGTAAAATGCTAGCCCTAAAAGCACAAGGACCTGAGTTTGGATTCCTAGCACTCATGCAAACAGCTGGGTGTAGTGTTATGGCATGTGCCTGCAATCCCAGCACCAGGGAGACAGGGACAGGCACATCCCTGGTGCTTGTGAGCCAGCCAGTGTAACTGAATGGGTGAGCTCCAGGTTCAGTGAGAGACCCTGCATCAAAAAAACAGATGGAGACTGAGGAAGACATCCAAGGTTGACCTCTGACCTCCACATGCATGTGCACACAAGTACATGTACAGATTTACACACCCACACAATGCATATAAATAACACACACACATTGAGTAAATAAGTAAGCAAAACTAGCACACAAAAAGCAAACAGATACATTTTTAAAATTTCTATTAGATCACACTCAATGTTTCCAACCTAGTCTCGCTCAGTAGCCAGTGACAAGTTGGAAAATATAACTGTTGGTTCTTTGGTGGGTAAAACTGTTTACTGCATGAACCCTGTGACCTGAGTTTGAATTTCCAGAACCCACATAAAAAGCCAGACAGATAGCAGATGTCTATAGTCCCAGCACTCCTACAGTGAGATGGCAGGAAAAGAAAGGAGAGTTGCTTGTGAATTCTTCTGTCAGCTCGAGAATGAAGAACAATGGTGAAAAGAGAGACCCCGCCTTAAAACAAAAGGTTGTCCTCTGGCATCCACACACACTCATGGTGGATGTCACACACACACATACACACACATGGGTACATGCACACATACCACACACATACACATGCACAACACAAACACATGCATACATACACATGCACACATGCATACACACCACACACATACACATGTACAACACACACACATGCATACATACACATGGATACATGTATACAAACCACACACATACACATGCACAACACACACATGCACACATACCACACACACACATATGCACAACACACACATGCACACATACCACACACACACATATGCACAACACACACATGCACACATACCACACACACACATATGCACAACACGTACATACATACACGAGTACACACACACACACACACACACACACACACACACACACACACACATTCACTTTTAAAATTCCAAAGTGTAAAAGGAAATATAAATGTCGTCATGTCACACTGAAACCGTTTCAGGCCCCCACAGTGAGAGTCAAACTCTTTCTATGTGCCTTCCCAGCCTCACTTTGGGCCACTCTCTGTCTTGTCAGATCTCAACAGCACTGACCTCCATGGAGTGCAGAATATTCAAATCGTTTACCATTTCAGGCCCTTTGAACAGGTCACCCTCCCTCCCCTTCTAAGACATGGCTACAGATCTGAAAAACGGGCTTAGGAACAAAGCTAGCCAACCAGACGCTGGCAGGCCAGGGCCTCATGACCCTGACCACCACCTCTTTTCTGCACACTCTCTAGCAAACCGGGGCCTCCTCAGAGGGCTCCTCCTGGCCTTTCCACACAGACAGAAAGCCAGGTGGAACGTCAGTTTCTAGAGCTTCAAGAATACTGTGTGTGGTAAGGAATAAGAGCCCAGAACCGTGTCCTGGTCTTTCCCCTTCACCACTTGCGCCTCGGAGCTTTCCTGCCTTGTGGCAAACACGAGTGGAAAAGCTTGGACTTCATAGCCACCTGGCTATCACCATCACCATCCCAGATGCCCTGGAACCCTCAGCTTGGATCCATGGAACCCACATAGAAATCCATACATGGTAGAATGCACCTGTAATCCCAGCACTCTAAGTACAAGACAGGAAGAAGAGACAGAAAAATCACACACTACTCTGTGTAGCAGCCTTTTGGCCTACCCAGTTCTCCGATCTCCCCATGTCCTCACCTGTCACCACCCCGAGTTATTATTGACTCCTGCAAGATCCCACCCCCTCCACAAAGGATAATCTCCTCAAAGACAGACCCCTGTCTCTTCCCCTTCCCACCTCCAGGCTTAGAAGTGTGGGTGGCATCCAGTAGGTACTCAATAATTGCTTGTCACATGGAGGAAAGAAACACAGAGCCTCGTTTCTGCTTTAGGAACCTAAATTAGATGTTGCCTGAGAAAAGCTGCCTTGTTTACAGCTGGGTACTGAATGGAGTTAAGGCGCAGCTAATGACCTTAATGGGTATTGTTATTTTAAATTAACTAATTAATCTGATTTTAATGTGCTCTCATGATGCAGCCTCGTCACCATCATGATCATTACTTTATAGCTCTCTGAATCCAGCCTCATATTCTTGCCACTGAGATCCTGTTTACCAGGTGCATTTCCCCCCATTCACTATCTGGGCACACATTTCCAGGTTTCATTAAAGGCATCCAGCATGGACATTCAGGGACGATCGTCGCCACTGGCCTTGAATGTTATTAACGTCATTATTCAAATTCCAGTGTCTGGAATATCATCCAATAGCCCCTCCCTTGGGGATGAAATGAAGATGCGTGTGGGGGGTGGGTAGTGAGATGAACTATATAACTCCTGTCCGAGTGTCTGCTCATCACAGCACATGATCACCACAGCGCCCCCTAGAGGCTGCTTCTTTCTTACACCTCCAAGCATCCTAACTAAGGGCCTTCTTAAGTGGTACCCTGTCCTTCACACACTATGGTTAAGGACCAATCTCTCCACGAGGTCTCCCTTCTCTCTCATCTCTTCTTGTTCTATTAAGTCCATGTTTAGGGTGAGTATCCAGCCCCAGTACTGTGGGTTCCCTTTGCCAGGTCTCCATTTGCAGCCCAGCCACGCCCTTCCTCCAAACTCCTCCTCCACTCTGGCCTCCAACCCTTTCTTCATCCCTCCTTCCATGCCCTCTCTCTAAGTGGCAGCTCTGTGCTAAACACTGTGCGTATTAAATATACCTTGCAGCCAACCCTGAGGGGAAGGTGCAGCTCCGGGAGTAGATGGCTATAAAAGTAAAGAGGGGAAGACAGAGAGATGCGTGCTGGCACTGGTGGGCCCCAAGTGCGGAGAAGGCCTTGCATGCTTTGGCGGAGGGAGGGAATCCAGGAAGCCTTCTTGGGATTCGCTGTCACATGAGTCTCTCTGTCCTTAGCCTCACCATTGTCCCTGCCACAGTGACCTCGGCACCTTTCTTCTATGTGTATAAACTCTCACCTCCTGAGTCGGCTCAGTTGTCACAAGCCACCTGCTGCACTGTGGGGCTCCTTTGTTTAGGAATTTGAGCTTTTCAATTAAGTCCAATTTGATGGAAATCCCTTTGATAAGTCTCCTCTTTGGGGGATGGCCCACATCTAAGGACCTCAGATGTCCTTAGAGGTGACCCCTTCACCTCCTTCAGGTCTCTGCACCCATCTGCTCCCTGCTCCAGAGCGTTCCTTCCCCCCTTTCTTTATAACGACAAACCAGAAGCCTTTCAGTTCTCCTCACTAGTTCATATTTTCGGATAATAACCGATGTATTTTCATTTGTCTGTGGTATCTCCCCCCGCTACGGTGTAAACTCCACAGAGCAAAGATTCATGTCTATTTCCTTCCGTGTTGTAACTAATGGCCGCCACAGGGCGCAAGGCACACAGCAGGTGCCTAATCTGCGGCTGTTAATCTAGTGGAATCGCGGACGGAACACAGTTGTGTTCTGCCGCTTCCTGGAAGGTAGCTTTGCAGAGGTCTCCTTTCTCACTCCCAACAACATGTCTATTACCAGTTAGATCTCTCTGTCCCTGGAGGCCTTGGAGAACTGAACTGGATGGTTCCTTTACCCATATCATTCAGAAAACCAAGCCATGCCTGCTAAGGAGCTGAAGGCTGCCTTCCGATTGCTACTGGCCACACCTGGGCTTCTGCCTCAGTTTGACTGAACGGCCGCAGATCGGACAGAGGTAGGTGCAGGCCCCAGGAACCACACATGTTGTCTGCTTGCTGTGGATTCTGAGCAGAGGTCACTGAGCCCCCTGGAGAGGACTAAGAATGGTCACTTTAACCTCGGCTTCTCTCGGACTGGCCATCTCAGCCCTCTCTCAGCCTCCTCCAGGGTTCAGTGGGTGAATTCAGCCCTGCCTGGAAAAACAGGGCTCTTCTGGAACCACAGAGTGGTCTAACCAGGGTCTTCCTCCACTTGCGTGCTTTCCCCCATGGAAGAGGACATCCAGTGTGCCAAGGACTTGGGGGTTGTTTGTTGCTACTGTTGTCCTCATACAGAGGTCAAAAACTAGCCTCAGAGATGATACACAGTGTGCCAAGGTCACACAGTGAGATCTCAAGTGTGCTCCTTGGCTACAAAGACTAAACAAAGCTTACTCTCCCCGGCCTCATACCCTCCCCCAGGGAACTGTTTCAGTGTTGGGACTTGCCTGCCCTCTCCTTCACCTATCCCCACCCTGTTATCTGTCCTGACTTTGGCGCATTTGCCTCTACCACAGGGTCAGAGGTGAGCCTCGAGGGTGCCAGGTCCACAGCGTCAGAGGTGACCTCTCCCATGCCGTGTCCCACGAGGGCTTGCTTCTCAGGCTCAGCAGTAGTTTTGCCTTGCCGTAGTCTCTGACACTTTGCTGAAGTCTTCTTCCAGCTCCCCCCCACCCACTCCTCTGTGTACTTCATCCTTTCCCCCCTTCCTCAGCAAAGCCTCCCTGAGTTCCTAGCAGAGATCTCGCTCCAACAGCGGTGCTGTTGTATGCTCAGCATGGTCAGGGACTCAGGGAAAATGAACACCTGCTAAGCGAGAGCATGGGTAGATCCCCCTACCCCACTCCCCTACCCCTCTTCTCCGCTCCCCTACACTCCTCCCTCCTCCCCCTTCTCATCCTTGATACAGTGTTTTATGGGGCCCAGGATGGCCTCAGACTGGCAATGTACATAAGGATGACCTTGAACTTCTGGCCCTCTGGCCTCCATTCCTGAGTACTAGGATTACAGGATGTGCCACCACACCCAGTGTGCTGTTTAGTTGTTGTTGTTGTTGTCATCTTAACACAAGTTAGAGTCACCAAGGAGAACCTAAATTAAGAAAAACATCCATCACATTGGCCTATAGGCAAGTCTATGGGGCATATCCTTAATTAACACTTGTTGCAGGAAGGCCCTGCCCACCGTGGGAGGTGAACACGGGTTGCAGGTTGAGCAAGCGCTTTGGGAGCAAGGCAGTAAGCAGCACCCCTCCATGGTCTCTGCTTCAGCTCCTGCCTCCAGGTTCAGCTCCTGCCCTGACTTCCCTCACTGATAAACAGTGACCTGGAAGTATAAGCCAAACAAACCCTTCCCTCCCCAAGTTACTTTTGGTCATGGTTTTTATCTTAGCAATAAAGAGCAGATGAGGGCACCCAGTACATGTGGGGCTGGAAATTGAACTCAGGTTCCCTGCCACGCTAGTCAAGCTCTCTTTCATGTGAGCTGTAGCTCCAGTCTGGGTCTGTTGCTTCATTGAGAGCCTCACAGTCAGGAACTCATTAGCATGCCTGTCCTCCACAGGGCCCAGGTGCCAGAGCACAGGCTGAATGCCTGGATCCCCTCTTCTGCAGCTGGAGCACAACAATGGGCCTGATGTGTGGAGGAACTCTCTCCACAATGCATGCCAGCTTCAAGAGCCAGTGGCCATGCACACACCGCCAGTTCTTAAGCCTGTTAGTTTGATTGACAGATGGCAGGAGACCTCCACTATCTCTATTCAAGCCTGTGCATTTGGCTGAGTGCAGGTGACCCCAATATCTCTACTCAAGCAGCATTCTGAGATTTTAATGTGTATACGAACCTTCAAGAGATCTTGTTGACATCCACATCCCACCCAGAAGGTCTAGGGTGGTCCTTAGGTCTTGCGTTCTAGAAAGCTCCAAGCTGATACTCTGGGAACATGAATGCCACTTTGGGCAACGGGAAGTTCAGGGTACCAACCTGTAAACAGAACCAACTGTAACCCCAGAATTACAACAAAGAAGAGTGGATGAAGCCATGGCCTCTGAATCCATGATGGGTGCCAAATATGGCCTCAGTCAGAGTCAATTACACACCCCTCGGCTGTCTGCAGCAGCGTTCCTTGCACTGGCTGTGATGGATAAAATATGTTCATTTTCAAGTGCTCCCGAATCCATAGTAACTTTCTCAGCAGACAGATGCCAGACCTATGGAGTCTGGAGAGGGGAAACCTAAGGAGGTTCAGAGCCTGCTCTTCAGGGGCTGCTGGGCAGGAAATAAACATTACAAAGATGCGTACCTGGGGGGGACTGGTGGGAGGGAGATGGGGTGGATGACCCAGGGGACAGGGAGCAGAGTGGCAGCTGGCAGAGCAGCTTCCTGGAGCAGGGTAATACAGTGCTGAGACTCCAACATGCTCTCTGGGTTGGCATGGTAACAGTAATCCATGTAAATAACTGACCCATGCTTAATTAATAAAAAGAAAACAAGGGGGGCCCTGGGGTGATAGCTCAGTCAGTGAAGCACTTATTTTGCAAGCATTGGGGACCTAATTTGATCCCTTAGGACCCACTTTTTTAAGGCATACATAGTGGCACACACTTAAAATCTCAGTGCTGAAGAGGTAGAGACCAGCTGATTTCTGGGACTTGCTGACCAAGCAATCTAGCCTACTTAGGGAGTTCCGGGTAGATGGTATCTGAAAAACAAGGGCCAAGGTTGTCCTCTGGCCTCCACATGCATTTACATGAACACACACACACACACACACACACACACACACACACACACACACACACACACCAGAAATGGATGGGAGACCCACTTCTTACTAGCTTCTTCACTCTTTCATGGCCAAGAAATGGTAACTTTCTCTGATTGGACATTTGTCCTAGTTGCTTTGTTTTTCAACTTGACACAGATCTGGCCATATCTAAGAAGAAGTGATCTCAATTGAGAAAAGGCCTCCATAAGACTGGCCTTTGTACAAATCTACAGCGCATTTTCTTGATAAGTGATTACCCGTGTCCACTCTGGGTGGTGCAGCCCCTGGGCAGCTAGTTCTGGGTCATATAAGAAAGCAGGCTGATCAAACCTCGAGGTATGAACCAGTAAGCAGCCTTCTACCATGGCCTCTGCTTTAGTTCCTGCCTCCACATTCCTGCCTTGAATTCCTGCCCTGAATTCCTTTGGTGATGGAGTATGACCTGAGAGCTATAATGAAATAAACCCTTTCCTCCCCAAGTTGCTTTTGGTCATGGATTTATCAAAGCAATAGAAACCTAACTAAGAGATCAGTGGATGCCAATAAAAACCAAGAGACCTCACCCTGTTCACTACTCCCAACACTGGATGAAGCAGGCCCCATCCATGACGAATAAGGCCAGGAGAGACCCTCAGCGCAGTGCAAGGACTGAGTAAATGTCTCTGCAAGGACAGCAGCAGAAGCGATGGGACTCCTTGGTGCCACTCCATGCCACACCTTCACTTGTGTTACTGTGTAGATAAGGACACCAGGAAACTGTTAGTATCACCCTGCTTTAAAGGTGGGAAAATTGGGACTTGGAAAGATGACCTTTTCAAGGACACAGTAAGCAGCTTTGATGACCTGTACATCAGTGATTGATGGTAATCTTCATTGCCAACTTGATGGGGTTTAAAATCACCTAGGAAACACACCTCAGGTTGAGCCTGTGAAGGTGTTTCCAAAGACAAATGAGGAAAAGCCCACCCAGAATGTGGACAGCACCATCCTGAAATCTGGGGTTCCAGTGGTGAAGGGGAACACCACTGGGCACCAGCGTTCATCCCTGACTGTGGATGCAGTAAGCCTCGTCATCTCACGCTCCTGCCACCATGCCCTTCCTCAGGCTGTGCGTCAAGTAAACCTTGAAGATCCTTTTGTCAAGGATTTTGTTATAGTGTGACAACGACAAGAAAAGTAACTAATACAGTGCCTTGTGCATTGGCTGGTTGACTCTAGTCTAGCTGTGTGACCTACTTTGACCCACAAGATGAGATACAGTCAGTGCAACGCCAATCTAGTGTGACCACACCCAGGCCACGCTGAAGGAAAGCCCAAAGCCCGCAGCTGCTGCCTTATTCCCTAGGGCTACACAACTGTATATGAAGCCCTACTATTCTAAAAGGGGGGGGGGCTGACGGAGAGAGAAAGACAGAAATACAGAAAGAGAGACAGACAGAGACAGAGACAGAGACAGAGACAGAGACAGGCATCCCTCTTGCCAGAGATTGCTGGCAAGGCAAAGAACCACCTTTCTGAATCCACTCCAGATGACAAAATCACTAACTGACAATGGTGGATCTTTAGTAGATTTCTGAGCAACCCCAAGCTCTACCCCCACAGTACCTGTACAGCTTCCCCTCCTCCTCTACTCCTCCAGCCCCAGCTCCCACTTGCTCTAACTTATTGCCTGGCGCAGGCCCCTGGAAGCTCTCAGTCCCACCTCTTGCTCTCTCCAAGCCGTTCTTACTGCATCTGACCCTGTTGTCCTTACATTTCCTCCCATCGGGCCTACCTGCTCTAGCAGGACAGATCCCCAGCTTACACCCCAGCTTTCTCTGCTCACTTCCCATGGACATCAGACATTCTACGCCTCTATCCCTGAGATGGTTCCCCCAAAGATAATGGGCTCTGTCTTTTGTTTCATAAGACTGGTTTCTACTCATTTTTTCAGAACTTGGCTTTCCTCCACAAAATCAGGAGGGGGAAGCACATTTTATATACAACAATATACCTATATCTTGGACCAGCAACATGGCACAGTAGATAAAAGCACTTGCTACCAAGCCTGATGACCTGAGTTCAAGCCCCAGGAGCAGACAGGATACAAAGAGAGAACTAACTCCAGCTAGTTGTCCTCTGACAGTCCCAGGAGTATGGCATGCTATGCCACCTTACACACACACACACACACACACAGAGAGAGAGAGAGAGAGAGAGAGAGAGAGAGAGAGAGAGAGAGAGAGAATAAACAGACAAACAAAGGCATTTTTAAATGCCTGGATTTTAAGCACATAGTTTGGTGAATTTTGACAAATATTTCCATGGATACAACAGTCATCCAGATGAAAACTCTTAGAACGTTTCCACCAAGCATCACTTAGATAAAAATAGGCAGAGTCCCATAACAGCATCTTCCTGGGTCCCTTTTCAGCCAGTGTTCCTTCACTGGGCTGTCAGTGTTCTGTGTACATGGCAAATACCCAAGTGCATACGAAAACCTCCATTCCAAATACTCTACATAAGAATCACATAATACACATATATATCACACTGACACACCACATGTACACAACTGCAGACAGCCTCTACACTTCATTTTATGCTTTATATACAGTCCATATAGGCAAACACGCATACACACACCACACTAGAGACATGCGATACAATACATATCATACAAGTATACAATCTACATTCACACAAACAACATTATACATGTGTAGTGTAGACAAACACACATACATACACTCTAAACATATTACACACACATACATACCAAGTACACAGACCATATAAACACAATACACATGCACACACCCCATATGCACACAACATACCCATATACACAGCACATTCACATGGCACACACCACACACACACACACACACACACACACACACACACACACACACACACACGCACGCACACACTCCAATAGCTCTGAATGGCAACATATATCTTTATTATATGTAAATACTTTCTAGGATTATTTTTCTTCTCTTTTGAGCCATTTTCTCCTAGTTCATATAATAAAAATGCTAATCTTATCCGCTAGATTGATTTCATGACCTGTTAATAGATTTCTATGTAAATGCAAAAAAAAAATGTTTGGGTTTTGTTGTGAGAGAAACAACTCAGAGACATTCTTTTGGATAGAGAAGTCATGTGACCTAAGCTGTGGTAATCTTTTTTCATTTAAATATGTGTCTTTAAACATTTTAACAGGAGACTGTAAAGACAGCCTGTGGCCCTCCTCCCCACTATCCCTTTCTGCTTGTTTCTCTGAAGCCATTTAAAGGCAATTCTGGGCATCTTATCAGCTCGCCCTGATGCATCTATACACGTTACTAACAAATAACAACAGAATCATCTCCTAACCCAGCGGAAGCAGCGGCCATTATACATGAGAGAGGAGCCCTCTCACCCGGCTCCTCATCCATTTTTCTTGATTGTCTCAAAATGGGTTTTTTATACTTCGTTGATTCGAAGCAGGTTGGGAACAAGCGCCATACATCTCTCACCTCCGGCTGCATTTCTCTACATTTCTCGTTCCTCCCTCCCTCTCTCCCCCCCCCCTGCCCTCAGATAGATGGTTAAGTTACATACAATGAAGTGAATGATGAAACGGATTGAGGCAGTCGGAGACACCTATGCAGCAATCTTTCAAATCAACCTATAGAACGTCAGTCACCTCCTAAAGTTTTACTCGGGCCTCTCACCCCTAATCCTACTCACTGCTTCTCAGATGTCTGACACTATAGATTTGCCCTGCCTGGGCTTGAAGGTCCTAAAAACTGAGTCGTAAAGTATGTTTTCGCCTGGGCTTGTTGATTGTGGGGCTCACGCCTGCTGTGTGTGTCTTAGTTGTTCCTTCCTTTCACCACTGAGTTGTATCTCAACACATGAGTGGAGGGCAGCGTGGTATCCATTCTCCTGTGGACAGACAGCTCTTCGACCCTAGTAAAAATTTTTGTACAGGCCTTTTTTTAAATGAGTCTATGTTTTTAAGCACCTCAGACAAAACCTTGTTGCCTTTTGAGGCTAGCCCTTCTGGGTCTTATTATTTACATGTATACTTTAGGAGTAGCTGGCCAAATTTTCCTTAAGAAACCTGTGGGAGGCGGGAGAGATGGCTCAGTGGTTAAGAGCATTAGTTGTTCTTGCAGAGGACCTGAGTTCAAGTCCCAGCATCCACCTGGCGACCCAGAACCATCTGACCCTTCTTCTGGCATCCCTGGTGCTCCACTTATAAGGTGCCCATGCATGCACAGAGGCAAAAACTCACACACATAAAAATAAAAGTAGCCCATGAGGCCTCGGCCCTACCCAGAGAACTACAGGCAACCAAGGAATGCCGAGAGTGAGAAAAAGTCTTCCCTAAGGAAGAGTATACCAGTTAGTTACCCAATACCAAATGCAGTCTGAACATATACATACAAGTAACCCATAGACTGGCAGGCTATGTTTAGGACTAAACATGTATAGACATATATGCATGTAACAACAATTAATGAGGAAGGAGTCCATGAGGTTGAAAAGGAGCATTTGAAGGGAGGAAATGAACTGGAGAGATGGTGTAATTATAATCTCAAAAATAAAAAATTTAAAAAGCAAAATAAATTAAAATAAATATAGCCTACAAGAAGACTTTCCTACATTTATAATGATGTCTTCTGGGGATAAGGGCCTCTTTCTTCCTTTCTTATTTTTGTAGTTTTAATTCTTTATCTTACCTTATTTCACTGCACGGTTTTGGACATCAGCTGACTAAAAGTACTAAGAACCTCGATCCTTGCCATCTTCCCAGTCATTTGGGGAAAAGGATCTTAGTGTGTCACCCACAAGTATTTGATTTCTAACAGATGCCTCTTATCAAATAAAAAAATCCTTGTTTTCTTTTTAAAGATGTCATAAAATATTTCTCTCGTGAGTAGGAGTTGTGTCTTATCAAATGCATTTCCTATATTTACTAAGAAGACTAAATGTTTTCCCTGCTTTATGTTGTGACATGGGACTTTGCCTCACAAAGCTAAAGCTGAAATCTTTAGCAGTGCTGAAGATCAAGTCCACGCCCCTACACAAGCTGAGTGTGCATCGTACCATTGAACTCCATCCCCGGCCATACTAATTTGGTTTTGAATGGTAAATTAGCTTTGTGTTTGGGGGTAAAATCCCTCCTGTTGATGTGTTATCTTTTAGTATATTGCTGGTCAGGGTTGAAGGAATGACACAGCAGTTCAGAGCACTTGTTCCTCTTATAGCAGACTTAGGTTTGGTCCTCAGCACCCCCATGGTGACTCACAACCATCTGTAACTCTATTTCCAGGGGATATGACACCATATTATATTCTGACCTCCACAGACCAGACATGTCCATGTGGTGATATCTTTCTTACACAAATAAAACTTGTCTGGAGGTCAGAGAATGGAGCCTGCCACTAGCTAATCATAGAGGTCTGGAGGTCTGTACAGACAGACAGGAAGTGACGTAGCTGGGCAGAAACAGGATATAAGCAGGGAGAAACAGGAAATTGCTCTCTTCTCTGCTGAGATGCTTAGAAGGTAAGGTGCGCTGTGGCTTGCTCCTTCTCTCTAATCTCTCAGCATTTCCCTCTATATCTGACTCTGGCTTTTTATTATCTAGATCAATTAAGAACTCCTTTTACACATACATGCAAGAAAAATATTCATGCACATAAAATCAATTAATTAGTTTAAATATTACTGGAGCCAGATGTGGTGTCACTTGGGAGGCAGAAGTAGGCATATCTCTACAAGTTTGAGGCCATCCTGGTCTACATAGTGAGTTCAAGGTCAGCCAGGGCTATGTACTGAAGCTATGACTCAAAACATATGAAGCTTGTGAATGTTGTTGGCTAATCATTGTCTTTACCAGAAATATGTCAGATTTAGTCTTGGGACTATGCTGACCTCAGAAAATGAATGGGGAGTGTCTCCCTTGTTATTTGTACCTGTGAGTGGGGTCCGTCCTCTACAATTTTGAGAAAATTCACTAGTGAACTACTTGGAGATACTCTTTTCTTTGTGTTAAGAGTTATTTTTAGCCGGGCATTTGTGGCACTCGGGAGGCAGAGGCAGGTGGATCTCTGTGGGTTTGAGGCCAGCCTGGTGTCCAGTGCGAGTGCCAGGATAGGCTCCAAAGCTACACAGAGAAACCCTGTCTCAAAACACCCCCCCCAAAAAAATAAGAGTTATTTTTAAATTCAATTTTTAGAACCAATATACTGAATGCTGTTTAGATTTTCCATTTTCCTGTGATGGGTTGTGTTTTTGCAAGGAATCTTTCTATTTCACCTAAGCTGTCAAATTTATTGACACATAATTTCTTAGATGTTACCATATCACCTTTTTTTTTTGTCCATGAGACCTGTAGTGATGACATCTCTTCATCTTCTAATGCTGGAACACATCTCTCTCTCTCTCTCTCTCTCTCTCTCTCTCTCTCTCTCTCTCTCTCCTCTTCCCTCCCCCTCTCCCTCTCCATTACCCCTCTGTTTGGTTCAGCATTATGGATTTCCCAAGCTTCAGCTTTAATATTTTTCATTCTTCTAGTTTAGGCTTAATCTGCTTTATTTCTTGGTTTCTTCGAGTGAGTTTGAAGCCTTTCTTCTCTCTCTCTCTCTCTCTCTATTACATGAATTTCCATCTGTAAATTTCCCGGAGAATATTGAATTAACTTCATTGTGCAACCTTCGATATATTATAGCTTCATTTGCATCCGATTTAAATTGCTTTTTAATTACTTTCTTGGGCCAGTGGATTATGTGGAGCCGTATTGCCTAATTTCCAAGTATTTGCAGGTTTTCTAGGATCTTGCTGTTATTGATGTATGATTTAATTATGCAATGCTTGGAGAATAAACTCTGTTTCATTTTTCAATCTTTGAGAATGTTTCCCCTTCATCTCGTACATGGTGAGTCTCGGCTAATATCCACGTGCATTGAAAGGGAAGCACTCTCACCATAGCTGAGTGCAGATGGTTTCCCTAGCATCAGCGCTGTTGGGCTGTTTAGTGGCATTATCAAAGCCCTATTTGTCCTTGGCTGACATCTTGTCTCCTCGGAGGTGGTAAAATCTTTAGGTATGATTGTGTTTGTCTGCTTATGTCATTTTTCTTTGCATATTTTAAGTTCTGCTGCCGTGAGTTTTAACCTGAGCACTGAGTGTAATGAGGGGCAAGGTTTATGCTTCTCATTTGGATCACTTCTTAGCTAGTGACCAGAGCATTTCTCATGAGTATTTCTCGCGCTGATGTTTGCCCTGGGATCTCTTACTATGTGGACCTTGGCGGTGACTGTATATTAAATTGTGTTTGCATGTGCATGTGGAGGTCAGATGTCATTCCCCCGGTGCTTTGCTGGCTAGTGTTTATGTCAACAGGCAAGAGTCATTTTTGTTGTGGAATAGTATTTTAACTAGGCAAATATGTGCTGCATTTGTTTATGCTAGGAAATATGACTTTGGCTGTATAAAGGTGTGTTACGTTTGTTTCTGCTGCCTTTGTTAACAATGTAAAGATGTGTTACATTTGTTTTTTCTGCATTTTTTTAAATTATGAAAAGATGTATTGCTGTTTCACCTTGCCTGTCTAAAACACTCGATTGGTCAGATAAAGAGCTGAATGGCCAATAGTGAGGCAAGGCAGGACTGGCAAGCATAGTGAATAAATAGGAGGAGAAACCTGGGCTTAGGAGATGAAAAGAAGAGAAAAGAGAACGAGGAGAAAGAGAAACATGCCCTGGGCCAGCAGCCAGACAACTGTCAGCCAGCCAACCAGCCAGAGACGGCAGGAAAGTAAGATATAAAGAAAGGTAAAAAGCCCCTAGGCAAAACATAGATAAAGAGAAAAAGATTAAAATAAGAGCTAAGAAAAGGCCGAACATGCATAAGTAATAAGATTTGGGGGCTGGTTGGTAGCCCAAAAGAAAAAGCCTGATACACATTTTAGAAAAGGAAACCCAATTCCCCCAGCGAATTATCTTGTGGGTAATCTTAATTGATGTTTGATGTGGGTGGACCCAGTTTACTGGGGGTACTGGCACCCCCTAAGCTGGTGGTCCTGGGTGCTATCAAAAGGCAGACTGAGCAAGCCATGAGGAGAAAGCCAGTAGGCAGTGTTCCTCCATGGTCTCTGCATCAGCTCCTGCCTCCAGGTTCCTGGCCTGGATTCCCACCCTCAGCTAATCTCAGTGAGAGACTATTACCAGGAAGTATAAAATGAAATAAACCCTTTCCTCTCCAAGGTTTTTTGGTCATGGCATTTATTAAAGCAATAGAAAAGCTGACTAATACAGGTGTCATCCTTTCTCTCCATTGAGACAGGGTCTCTCACTGTCCTGGTTCTTGTAAACTCCTCTGGTAAGCAAGGCTGGTTGGTCAAGGAATCCCAGGGATAGGCCAGTCTAAAGCACACACCACACTGCCCACCTCTTACACAGGGGCTCTGAGATTGAACTCAGGTCCTCAGGCTTGCCAGGTAAGCACTTCAACAACTGAGCCATCTCCCCAACACCAACCTTGCTTCTTATAAATGATATATAGCTAGATATTAATGTGTCTATCCCAGCAAACTCCATCTTTTGAGAGTTGGGCCCTTCTGTACTTTTAAAGTTATTGGTGTAGAGTCTATTTTTGGTGTTTGTCCTTAGACCCGTTACCCTGTTATCTAACCCCTACTTCCTTTTGGGGTTAATTATTTTCCAGTGTTTCCCTCTGTCTCTTACACTAGTATTTTTATGTGTGCTTCTTCATGTCTTGTGTGTCTGTGTGTGTGTGTGTGTGTGTGTGTGTGTGTGTGTCTGTGTGTGTGTGTGTGTCTGTGTGTGTGTCTGTGTGTGTGTGTGTGTCTGTGTGTGTGTCAGTGTGTGTGTGTGTGTGTCTGTGTGTGTGTCAGTGTGTGTGTGTCTGTGTGTGTGTGTGTGTCAGTGTGTGTGTGTGTGTGTGTGTGTCTGTGTGTGTGTCGTGTGTGTGTGTGTCTGTGTGTGTGTCAGTGTGTGTGTGTCTATGTGTGTGTGTGTGTGTGTGTGTGTGTGTCTGTGTGTGTTGTGTGTGTGTGTCTGTGTGTGTCTGTGTGTCTGTGTGTGTGTCTGTGTGTGTGTGTGTGTGTGTCTGTGTGTGTGTGTGTCTGTGTGTGTGTGTGTGTGTGTCTGTGTGTGTGTGTCTGTCTGTGTCTGTGTGTGTGTGTGTGTGTGTCTGTGTGTGTGTGTGTGTGGTTACTCTGGGCATATACACCTTCTACTTAACATAGCTGGTTTCAGAAAATTTCATACCACTTCACAAATAACATAAAATTCTGGCAACATAGTTTATGTCTACATAAAAAATAAAGCACATTAAACATCAGTGCAATTTGTGCATTATCTAGTAATCTTCTGCAGACAATTTCAAATATATTCACTCTCATAAAATACAAATACATTTTTATTAACTTCAGATTGACACCTTTGGGGTCTGTATTAGTTAGCACTCTTGATGCTGGGATCGCATACCATAGAGAAATGATCTGAGCGAGCGAGGCTATTCATTTTGGCTCATGGTTCCAGAGAGTTCAGTCCATGGTCATTTGCCTCCCTGTGCTCAGTCAAAACCCTTGGGAGAGATGGGTACCAAGACAGAAAGCAGACACTGAGATAAGAAGAAATCAGAGACAAGGTACCGCCAATAACCAGTGACCCTACCTCAAAGCCCCTTACCCCCAGCTAAGCCCCACCCCACCCCCAAGGTTCTGCTAGTGTTCAAATAGCTCTGCTGTCTGGCAGAGACTGCTCAACATGATAAGCCTGGGTGGGGTTGGGGGCTCTCCCTCTCTGCCTTCCCTCCCCTCTTCCTCCTCCCCCTCTCCCCCTGGGTCCTCTGGGAAGTGCTTTTTCTTTAGTTTACCACTTCTACCCCTGACCGTACCTTTTTTAGTTATCCTTAGGAACAAGAAAAGGCTTCCATTGTATACAATGTCTCTTCCAGCCTGTCAGCTTTCTATCAGGCTTCCTGGGGGATGGCTCTGCAGGAGAAAAGGGTTCTTGGGGTTTCATTATCCGAAGCTGTGTTTTGCATTCAGTTTGGCAAGATACTTTGACTGAGATATGAAATTCCAAATGAAGAGCCTGCCGCCTCTATTCGGAACCCTCTAGAGAGATCACGGTGCTGTCCCCTGGCTTCTTTTCCATTGATGAGCAGGCTCATTCTGATGGCGGTTTCCTTGGCATTAGTGGCTCCTCCAAGTTGGTAGCTTTGGTGATTTTCTCGTCACTGTTAGTTTTCAGCAGTTTGACTGCTCAGTGTCTAGGATGGTTCAGATTGTAATTACTGTGACGGAAGATTGTGGAAACTCTTGGACCTATGTGTTGATGTCCTCAGTCAGTTTGGGAATATTCCTGACTCTTATCCGTTCAGGTATTTGTTTGCTGCATTTCTCTCCTCTCATTCCGGGACTCTGATTGTTATTGTATTATGTCTTATTTGTAGATACTGTCTCTCCAGGCACAGATGATCTGTCACTTTGACGTTTTCTCTTTTCTGCTCTAAGTCAGATGATTTTTTTTTCCCAGCCCATCTTCAACTACTCTGGCCTGTTCTTTCACAGTGTTGAGTATGCTATGAATCTGACTGAGTCAAATTTTGTATTTATTGTGAAATATATTTCAGTTTCAGAATAACATTTTTTTTCTATTTTAGAGTTTTTGATGCTAAAAGTTCACCGTCTGGGGAATAGAAATGTAGTTCGGTTGGTAGAATGCATGCCCAGCGTGGAGGAAGCTCCGGGTTCCTCACTTAGCACCATAGATAGTGGGCATGGTGGCAGCACTTGAGAGGTAGAGACAGGAAGATGAAAAGCTCGGGGGTATCCACTGTAACATAGCAAGTCTAAGGCTACCCGGGGACACATAAGACCCTATTTTAAAAAGTAAAACACATAAGGTCAACAAAATGGTTCAGTAAATTAAAGGTGCTTGCAGTTAAGCTTGACAACCTGGTTTAGATCAGTGGGGTCCATATGGTAGATGTCTTAGTTAGGATTTCTATTCTCATGCTAAAACACAAGGGCCAAAAACAACTTGGACAGTAAAGGGTTTATTTCGACTTGTATTTCCAGGTAGCAGCAGTCTGTCATTGAGGGGAGTCAGGGCAAGAATTCAATCAGGAACCTGGAGGTAGGAACTGAAGCAGAGGCCAGACTGGCTTGTGCCTCATGGCTTGCTCAGCCTGCTTTTGGAGTGACATGGACAGTAACCTGGACCCACCCACATCAACCATCAATCAAGAAAAGGTCCTATAGACTTGCCTACAGACAATCTGGATGGAGGAGAGGCATTCTCTTACTTCTTCCCAAATGACCCTAGATTGTGTCAAGTTGACATGAAAACTAGCCAGCACAGTGACAAAACAGAACTGACTCCAATATGTTTTCCTCTAATCTCAACATGCACACTCTGGCACATGTATGCACCCACATGCAAGTGCATACTTGCACATGAATGAATGGATTTTTTTAACCACCCTCTAGTCTCTGTTCCTAATGCTGTTACCACTCATTCAGATAATTAATGTTGTCATTTAAAGATCCTTGCTGGCTATCACAGCCTCTGGGTTAGCGGTGGGTCTGCTTCAATGGCTCTCCTCAATCCTGATTATAAGGCACCAATTCCTGCTTCATCAAGTGTTTCATAATTTTTAATTATATTTCAGGCATTGTGCATAAGAGAACAGTCGAGGCTAAAGTACATAATTGCTCACTGGGGCGGGAGGCTGAGTCAGCTTAACCTGTGGCTGCTGAAGACTCTTGAGCTAGGCTGTGTCTTTATGGGCAGCCGGTTCACCAGAGAGGTCACATGCTTTGAGGGCTGAGCCAGGACTTCCTGCAGCTAGGCTTTGGATTTGAGTGTGGAATCTCTCTGAGTTAGCGACATACACTGCGTTTTGGGGAGAATTCTTTGGCATTTGAGCTCTGACCCTGGCTGAAAACTCTGCAGCCTGCTTTCCTGTACCTGCCCCCTGAGCTTGGTGCTGTCCTCCACCTTGGACTTGGTGCTGTCCTCAGACCATCCAGGGATTTCCCAAGCAGCTCCTCTTCCCCCTCAGTCACTGGGAGACCCAGGGAAAGAACTGGAAGATGTGAGTGGGCTCTGCAGGCTACAGTCTGTCGTGTGACTGTTACGTCTCATATGTTTATAGTCACAGGTCTCTTCCTGTGACTGCTCAAAGTCATTAGATTTGACTTCTTTCTTTTTGTTTGTGTGTATGTGTACATGCCTAGATATTCACGTATATGTGCTATGTATTCATGTATATGTAGGCAAGTTCATATGCACTCGCTGCTCGTGTGTGTGGGAGGGGCAGAGATTGACATTAAGTGTCTCTCAATCTTGTCCTTTTAGTCAGAGTCTCTTGACTGGGCTACACTGGCTGATCAGCATGCCCCAGACTCCCTCCTGACTCTGCCTTCCAAGCACTGGATTAAAACAAGCAGCCCCACCCATGCCTGGCTGTTGTACATGGTTGGTGGGGATCCAAACTCAGGTCCTTCTATTTGTGTGGTGAGAACTTTGCTGAGTCATTTTCTCAGCCCCAGCTGGATCTTTTTAATCCCCACACGTGGTGCATTTATCCCTTCTGCTGGCAGAGGGTCCCTCCTGGCCCAGGGACAGCTTAGATGGTCATGTCCTTAGTTCTGTTATCGATTTTTAAAAGATGTGGCCATGTAGTTTATCTTGTTTTCATTTTGAGTATAGAAGGTAGAGGAATGGCTTCTTGTAACTTTCTGTGTCCTCACCCAGAGCAAAATTCCATTCCAACCAGAAGCAGATGGCCTGATAAATAATTATTAGGCCAGTGTCAGTGTCTTCCTCAGGGATGGCTCTGGAGCTCCCTGTCTGTCTAGAAGATGCTCACTCAGCCTCCACGACTTCCTTCTTAAAGTCTTTCCCAATTTCCCCAGTAGCCCTGGGCACTGCTTTTCCTCGGTGCCTCTGTTCTTTGATCCTGACTACATTAAAGTTATTTTTCTTACTGTACCATAATTGTTTGCATGTCTGTCTTCTCCACAGAGCTTTGAGTTTCTCGAGGGCAGTAACCCTGTAGTTAATAAGTTATATACATAAATATGTATACACAGGAATGCACACGTTTATATACATACAGTGTGTGTGTGTGTGTGTGTGTGTGTGTGTGTGTGTGTGTGTGTGTGTTAGGCACACAGATAGATAAGATGAATAAATTCGTTAAGGGACAGTCATTACAAAACCATGTGTTCCTATGCAGCTAACACTCAAGTTCTCATCTTTTTAAATTTTTATCATTTGAAATTCTATTTATGTATTCATTTTTACATGTTAGGGTGTTTTGTCTACATGTATGTGGGAGCATCACATGCATATCTAGTGCCCAAGGATGTCAAAAGAAGGCATTGAATCCCATAGGACTTCAGTTATGGTTGTGAGCCACCATGTAGGTTCTGGAAATTGAACCAAGGTCCTCCTAGCAGTCAATGCTTTCAACCAAGGAGCCTTCTCTCCAGCCCCATCTTCTAAATTTTAAATTGTATTTGTTGTGCGTGTATGTGCATGCAGGCTTGAGGATGCCTGTGGATGCCTGAGGTCAACCTCAGATATTCCTTGGACACTCTGCCCCTTACTTGTTGAGGCAAGGTATCTCACTGGTTTAGAGCTCACCAATTCAGTAAGGCTAGCTAAGCAGTCCAGTGATCCCCTAAAATCTGTCTGTGCCTTCCTCTCTAGCACTGAGATTACAAGTGTGCCGTCATGCCTGGCATCTTTAAGCATGGTGTCTAGGGATCAAACTCAGGTCCTCATGCCTTCAGAGAAAATGCTCTCCAACCGAATCATCTCTGCAGCCCCTGGATTTTTGCCTTTTGTGGTTGCATCTGGTGCTTTCAGATGGCACATGGTCAGCACACAATGCCTGTCTCTGGAGTTAACTGGTAAATGACTGACTAAACAGACCCTCGTTCTCTGTCCTCATGCCCAGTCACTGCTGGATGTGGGCGACACTTGCTGTCCCATCATGTTTTGCCTTCTGCAGGATGGGAAGAGGACTGTGTGTGTTTATTTGCATATGCAAAACTGTGATTCAGCCTTAAGATTTTGAGCTTTGGGTGTTTGCTTTAGGGCTTAGGTGGTTGGCAGCATGAGCCGGTGTCCAGAGATGGCACTCGCAGAGAATATGAGAGCCAGCCCAGAGCTGAGTAGGAAAGTGCACTTGCAGGGCTGAGGGAGCTGCCCCAGCAGTTTCCAACATGTGGGATGTGACCCCTTTGGGAGGGTCAAATGGCCCTTTCATGGGGGTCTCCTAAGACCACAGGAAAACACAGAGATTTACATTACAATTCTTAAAAGTAGCAAAATACAGCTATGAAAGTAGCAACGAAAATAGTCTTATGGTTGGGGGTCATCACAACACAAGGGTCACAGCATTGGGAAGGTTGAGAATCATCATGCTAGGAGCATCTATACCAACTCACTAACCAAATCAGATGCCAGACACCTTTCCTCAGATGCCAGACACTCCCTTCCTCAGATGCCAGACACTCCCTTCCTCAGATGCCAGACACCTTTCCTCAGATGCCAGACACTCCCTTCCTTAGATGCCAGACACCTTTCCTCAGATGCCAGATACTCCCTTCCTCAGATGCCAGACACCTTTCCTCAGATGCCAGACACTCCCTTCCTCAGATGCCAGACACCTTTCCTCAGATGCCAGATGTCACCTTTTCTCAGATGCCAGATGTCACCTTTCCTCAGATGCCAGACACCTTTCCTCAAATGCCAGACACCTTTCCTCAGATGCCAGACACCTTTCCTCAGATGCCAGACACCCCCTTTCCTCAGATGCCAGACATCTTTCCTCAGATGCAAGACACCTTTCCTCAGATGCCAGACACCTTTCCTCAGATGCCAGACACCCCCTTCCTCAGATGCCAGACACCTTTCCTCAGATGCAAGACACCTTTCCTCAGATGCCAGACACCCCCTTTCCTCAGATGCCAGACACCCCCTTTCCTCAGATGCAAGACACCTTTCCTCAGATGCCAGACACTCCCTTCCTCAGATGCCAGACACCCCCTTCCTCAGATGCCAGACACCTTTCCTCAGATGCCAGACATCTTTCCTCAGATGCAAGACACCTTTCCTCAGATGCCAGACACCTTTCCTCAGATGCAAGACACCATTCCTCAGATGCCAGACACCTTTCCTCAGATACCAGACACCTTTCCTCAGATGCCAGACACCTTTCCTCAGATGCAAGACACCTTTCCTCAGATGCCAGACACTCCCTTCCTCAGATGCCAGACACCCCCTTCCTCAGATGCCAGACACCTTTCCTCAGATGCCAGACATCTTTCCTCAGATGCAAGACACCTTTCCTCAGATGCCAGACACCTTTCCTCAGATGCCAGACACCTTTCCTCAGATGCCAGACACTCCCTTCCTCAGATGCCAGACACCTTTCCTCAGATGCCAGACACCTTTCCTCAGATGCCAGACACTCCCTTCCTCAGATGCCAGACACTCCTCCCTCTTTTTATCTCCTTCCTTCATTCTTCCCTTCTCTCCTTGCCCCCTTCTTTGTGGTACTGTGCTCACTATTAACACCTGAGCATGAGATCATCATCAGTTCCTACACTGAGTCTCTCTTTGGTACCTGTAATGCTGTGGCACAGATGTCTCCTGTTTCTGTCTACACCGTGCCTGCACCAGGATCGGCCCTTCCCAGCATCCTTCCCCGCCCCAGTGTGAGTATGTCTCTCCAGTGAGCTCAGGACAGGTCATATCTCTGGCTCCTTCATAGTCATTGCCTCCTCCCTAGGGTGTCTTCAAGGATGTTCTCATGGCCACCCTGGGCAGGACATGGCCTGGGAGAAAGAGGCCGAAACACTCTCTCATCAGAGCTGCTGAGGGCATTGGTAGGAGCAAGGGAGGAAAAACAAGAAATCTCTGTGCAAGAAGCTGGGGCTGTTGCAGTTCCAACAGGCTTGGCGTGGCCATCCATCCTCAGTATGCCAATTTAAGAAGAAATGGGCTGAGGAGGTAGCGTAGTTGGCAAAGTGCTTGTCTTCCAAGCATAAGGGCCTGCGTGAGTAGGATTCTAAGACTCTGTGTTAAAAACAAAATAAGAAGGGCATGCTGTCATGTACTTACAGTCCCAGGGCACAGGAAAGGAGAGACCGGTAGATTCCCAGCTACTGGCCAGTGAGTTCCAAGAGAGTGAGAGTCAAAAATAAAAAGTGACACCCAAAGTTGACCTCTGGTTTCCACATGCACAAGCGCAGGCACACACAACACCCTCACACACATATCACCTGCACACACTTATCACCTGCACACACTTATCACCTGCACACACATATCATCTGCACACACATATCACCTGCACACACTTATCACCTGCACACACTTATCACCTGCACACACTTATCACCTGTACACACATATCATCTGTACACACATATCATCTGCACACACATATCACCTGCACACACTTATCACCTGCACACACTTATCACCTGCACACACTTATCACCTGCACACACTTATCACCTGCACACACATATGACCTGCACACACAAATCACCTGCACACACTTATCATCTGCACACACATATCACCTGCACACACTTATCACCTGCACACACTTATCACCTGTACACACTTATCACCTGCACACACTTATCACCTGTACACACATATCACCTGCACACACATATCATCTGCACACACATATCATCTACACACACTTATCACCTGCACACAGGAGCACACACACACACACACACACACACACACACACACACACACACACACACACACACGCACACAGAGCAGTTATAAGCAGATAGGGGGAGAGTTACTTAAATTGGCCCTATAGAGAAGAGGAACAGATAAAAGGGTCCAGTAACCCCCAAGATTTCACAAGCTGATTTTAGCTTTAGTTTTGAGTTGGGGCAAGGGGCAAGCTGTTGGCAACATGAAGCCATCCTGTCCTAGGCATCACCGCCTTGATCAGCCTCAGCTTTGGTCCAGTGTGGTGGTCTGAAGTTGCTGCAGGGGGTTAACCTGGTTCCTATGAGATGGTCACTTCTGTTGCAGAGTGCAGCGTGGGCCCTCATGGGCCCTCGTGTTCCAGAGTGCCGCCTGGGGATGGCCTGTCCTTCCAGGTTTTGTACTGTCAAGAATCCAAGGCAACCGAAGGCTTAGGACAATGATCATCTCTGTCTTCAGCTTTGAGAGATGATAGATAGATTCAGACACATTGAGTGACTGGCATGCCAACTTTCTGAAGTAAACAAGTGACCCAAAGCTAAGGAGACAAACCCAGAAGGAAGCAGAGATGCCGGGCTTATACTGTGCTTTGTGCTTACCCTGTGAGCCAGCCCGGGGAGGCAATGCTTTTTTTGGCAAAAGAAAACAAATCTAAGTGTCTTTCTCAGGTAGGGATAATGAGCCCCTGCCTTCACTATGAAGTGAGCAGAGCTGATGACATCTATTGGAAGGCAGCCACAGCCACTGCCAGCGATGCAGAGAGTCCTGGCCTCCTGGGACCTCCAGGCCAGGCCAAGCATACTGAAGCAGAGACATCAGTGAGCCCACAGCTGAACGCAGTCCACTGAGGATGGATAAATGTGTGATCTGAGAATGAGACTTTGAAATCCATCCTGTGAACGGTGAGCAGGAATAAGGCACAGAGCAGGGGATGCTGGGAAGGAGAGCCGAGGCGCTAAGAGAAGCATCTTAACTCTCAGCTCAGTGAAGTGAGTAATAATAAAATGACCAGCCAGCATTATGCAGCATCCACTCAGAGTCAACCATACCCAGACAGCGTTTCCACACCCCACGGGGTAGGTATGCTGGTCATCGCTCTCCAGGTGAGGATGTGCAGCTGAAAAGTAATAAAACTCAGGTTCTGGGGAGATGGCTCGACACATAACGAACTTGCTGTGTAAGCCTGAGGACCTGAGTTCAGATCCCGGGTACCCATGGAAAGGCTAAGCATGACAACACAAGTGCACAACTCCAGCATTAAGCAGGTCCGAGGCAGGAGGACGCAGAAGATCACGGGCAAAATCCACAAGGCCTGGGCTCAGTGGAGGCCTTGTCTCAAAAGATAAAATGGAGAGTGTTGGAGCAGGACACTCAGTGCTGACCTCCGGCCTCCACGTGTGTATATTTGCACACGTGCACACATGTGCACACATAAACAAGATTTGTTCCTAGGAGTGTCCGTGTCTAATGCCAACATAAAAGCAATTCCCACAGCATCAGGTCCCTGATCTTCAACCCTGTTAAGTCTCTGTTGGTTGGGGGAGAGGAGAGAGAGGCAGCTGCACACGGGTGTTTCTAGCCCCTCAATGGAACGGATAGTAATTCTAAGAAAGTTCTCTTGGCAGGATTCAGACGATGTTGGGAGTTTGCTTTCCCACTCCCTGCAGGAAAGTTAATCAATTTTAGAACCAACCCCTTCCAAGCTGAAATGACAACTGGGGGAAAGGGATTGGTGTTTTTAGCTGCTGGGTTTGCTGCCGAGGCCTCCCTGCCTCCATAGGGCCACTTATTGACACTGAAATATCTTAACAATAAGCAGCTATCGATGCCCCCCCCCAGGTCAATACTGAGACTCATTGACCCAGACTGCAAATACGGAAGGCGGTGAGTCCAAGGTCACTATTTACCTGAAGGGATGAAGAATATATCTTGATAAGAACCAAAAAAAAAAAAAATCGAAATCAATATGCAAGCCGTGGTGTGCATCGCTACATCCTGCCAGCCAGAAGCCTATTTTAGGCCTTTTCAGGGTTCTTCTGACTCAGAAACAGAGGCCTGGACTAGAGAGGAAGCGAGAACAGAACACCATCCTTCTCTGACTGGCCCCAGCCAAGGAGACTGGCGATCTACACTGCTGGCCTGGATCAACTCCCTTCCCACAAACCTCAGTTTCTCCAGCCACTCTGAGTGAGTCCTTTGGACAAAGAACATAATGGGATTTCTAACCACGTGTGGCAATATGGCTACTTCCCATGGGCTGGGAAGATGGCTCAGTCAGTAAAGCAATTACCTCACAAGCATGAGGACTGGAGTTTCATCTCAAATTTCAGCTAAAAATCTGGTTACAGTGGTTCGTGCTACCAATCCCAGGGATGGTGGTAGTAAGGTGGGAGGCAGAGGCAGGTGGATGCCTGGGGCTCACTGGCTAGCTAGCCTCATCTACTTGGCGAAGTTCCAGACCAATGAGACCCTGTCTCAAATAAAAACTGGAGGAGCAATACCTGAACTGTACTCTGATCTATGCATGCACATGTGCACACAAGCATATGCCCCCCAACACACACACACACACACACACACGGCTACTTCCCAAAGCTAGCTTCTTGGAGAAGGTGTAAGGGCAATTAACATGACATTCACTTTCTGAGGAGACTTCATTGTCCAAGATGGAGTACCATGCCCAATGTGGAAGGGAAAACCAAGGTCTGAGGCAGACTACCTGAAGACCTGCCTGAGCCTCCCTGACATAAACATTCCAAGCTTGAGTTGCTGTGCTGTGACATTTCTTCTGAAGGGCTATTTTTATTATAATTATTTGTTTAGGCTTAATTAACTTCTTTCCCAATTACAAAAGAAATCCATGTTCTCTGTAGAAAATGTCAAGCCCGTTCGTGACAATCCTCTTAATCTGTCTCAGAGCATCTGACTGTTTGATGAAGGGAGGAGAGTACAGGTCCTGAATCCAGAAAGACTCGAGTTCAAGTTACGGGCCTGCAACTCAGCAGACACGTGGCTTCCGGCAAGGAAGAGGCGGCTTCTGTTGGACGCCATTTTGGAGAAGAGAGACCTCCTTGGTGCAGCTGATACGGCAATTAAATAAGGATTTATGCAAAATACCCAGCAAAATACTATAAAGTTGACAGATGTCTGACAAGTTGGATCATTAAGATGCACAGGGACACGTGCGAATAAGCGGCAGCCAGGAATGAAGTGGGGGAGTCACTGCTGAAGCAAGGATGCTTTTTAAAATTACAGGGTTTTATAGACAGCTAAAGCCTCACAGATGTGAACATTAGTATGAAATAGGTGACTCCCCATGCAGAGCAAACAGTTTTTCAACATAACTAAAAGTAAATCTCAAGTGTCCCATCCCAAGGAAAAGTCAGATATTTGAGGCTAGTTAGCTTTATTCGATCATTCCTCTTTGTATTAAAAAAATATCACATCCTTTAGTACACTAAACACACATGCAATCATACATTGTCAATATATGATATGTTAAACACAAGCATAAAGGTAACTGATCAAAATGGATGTAAGGGGGACCTTAAAACAGGTCCGTAGGGGTAGGGGACCAGTGAGGAAGTAGGGATCCAGGTGTGTTAGACCAAGGTGGTTTCATATAGGAACTTGGTTACAGAGGTGATATCAGCTGGGGACCCTAAAAGGGTTGCTTAGCAACAGCTGCCAAGAGGACAAGCGATGAGCCATGTCTAGCGGGGGTCAATCCCACAGAAGCTGGACTCACAAGGGAAAGTTGAGAATGATGTCAACTTAACATAACCCAGCACAGGAGTTGCCATGGATCAACCACTCAGATGAGACTGTCACATGGACATGTCTGTGAGGAAGTATCTGCATGGCTGATTGATACAGGAGGGCCCAGCTCCCTTCTGGCAGCACCATTCCCTGGGCAGGTGGTTCTGGGCTGTATAAGAAAGCTAGCTAAGTTACTGTTACGATGCTACACAAAAGGCAGGGAAGCCAGGGAGCTCTATTTCTACCTTTCCTTCAGTACCACCCATTGACTGATGGGCCTGGGTGTAGGGGAACCTGTAGCCACGCCTGCTTAGGGGCTGGCTACAGGTCTGCCTGACCATGCAAGGGCGTGGTCAGGGTGACATAGAGTAAGAGTTTGAGTTGGCTGAGTTTTGCTTTCAGTTTTCACCCCTTTCGGCTTGCAGACTGCTGCCACGCTGGCTGGCTAGGTCGCTCTGTAAGTAAGGCTTTTCCCCATTAAATGCCCTTATATTTCCACTTGGCTCCATATTGGTAATTTCCCACTATACTTGGGAGCCCAAGAATGAGTTTGGTTCCCTATCATGGGGATCATACTGAAGGAGTGTTCTCTGGCTCTCTGCCTTCTGCTGCACAAGGACATAGCATCCCTTGGAAGCAAGGAACAGCCCTCACCAGACACCAACACTGTCACGTTGGTTTTGGACACCTAGCCTCCAGAAATGCAAGACACAGACTTCTGTTGTCTATAAAATACCCAGTTCCAAGTGTTTTGTGATAGCAACCCAAGTAGACTAAGATAGGTTTGACCTTTCTGTGGGCTTATGAGGTAAACCTCCACTCTTCACAGCGAGTCTTTTTCTCGATAATAAAAGATTGCTAGACTAAAGGAAAACTTTCAACCTGGTGAGTCTTCATTCCCATTGTAGCAAACCAGCTGCAAATACTATGCCTACTATTATGAAAACCAATCCTACTAAAAGAGGTTTTGATAAAAGTTTAAATGCACTCATTCCCACCATTTAACATAATTGTGAGAGTATAAGCTAATGCGATAAGGAAATAAAGAGTATACAGTATTAAGAGGAGACTTCCATTAGCATGGGAGATGAATAGGAAGTTAGAGAATACAGGAGAGTCAACTGCCTATTAGAACAAATGGAACCCAGTGGAACTTAAAGTCAATAGACGAAATCAGTAGCTTTTCCATTAACTGGTAATACCAATTGGAAAATCAATAGGAAAATGGGTGGCTTTAACCATGCTGCAGAACCTATAAAATGCCCAGGCAAACTGTGTGTGTATGTTTGTGTGTATGCATGTATGTATGTATGTATGAAGGCTGCACTTGACTGTGAGTATGTGGAGGTTAGAGGTCAACTTTAGGTGTCTTCCTTTATCCCTATCCACCTTATTTTTTAACAAATATATTATTTTATTTTATTTTATTTTATTTTATGTGTATGTGTGTTTTTCTTGCATGCCTGTCTGTGTACCATGTGAATACCTGTGCCTATAGAGACCAAAGGGATGTCATATCCCCTGAAGCTGGAGTTACAGACATTTGCAAGTTGCAATGTGGGTGCTGGGAACTGAACCTGGGTCCTCTGGAAGAATAGCCAGTACTCTTAACTGCTGAGCCATCTCTCCAGCCCCACACCACCCCTTACTATCTTTGAAACAGGGTCTCTCACTGAACCTGGACCTCACCGTTTCTGCTAGTTTAGTTGGCAAGCAAGCTTCTGGGATCTACCTGTATCCAACCCCCAACATGGGGGTTGCAGACATACATTGCCATGTCTTGTTTTTATATGGGCAGTATAGAACTGAACTCAGGTTCCTGTGTTTACACAGCATTTCAACCACTGAGCCATCTCCCCAGCCCAGTGTATAAATATAGTCAGATCACAATCAAAATCCAGAAAAGAGATCTCCCCAGGACCTCATATCTGCTGGGCAAATGCTCTGCTGAGCTAAATCCACAGTCTTTTTTTTTTTTTTTTTTTTTTTTTTACTTTTTAATTTCGAGACAAGTTCTCACTAAATTGCCCAGACTGCCCTTGCACTCCCTCTATTGCCCAGGCAGGCCTTGAACTTAGGATCCACCTGCCTCAGTCTCCCAAGTAGCTGAGATGACATTCCTTCACCTCCAGGCCCTGTTCTGCAAGAGGTTTAAATAACAAGTTGGTTCTAAATCCCATATAGGGAGAAAATGCCTCCAACAGGCTGAAAATTGTTCTTAATTTTCTGTGCATTCCTCTTTCTCTCTCTCTCTCTCTCTCTCTCTCTCTCTCTCTCTCTCTCTCTCTCTCTCTCTCTCTCTCTCTCTCTCTCTGTGTGTGTGTGTGTGTGTGTGTGTGTGTGTGTGTGTGTGTGTGTGTGTGTACAATTCTCAGTAGTCTGTTCTTTCCTTGTATTATGTGGGTTCCCAGGAATCGAACCCGGGTCACCAGTTTTGATGGTAAACACCTTTACCCATTGAGCCATCTCAATGACTCCTGGAAGTGTTTTAAAAAGAAGTACCACAAATAGGGTTTCACCCTGTAGGCAGAAAAGCACCCTCTCCAGGTATTCTGTTAACTGAGCTGTAATGACGCCAGCACAACCAAAGAGATTCAGCGAGCATAAGAGAGGCCAAATCAGAGGCTTTTATATTCGGCAATTTAGTTTAAGGTTTGAGTGACATCTCAGAAGAAGGTAGCCTGGGGAGTATATTGTGCCCATCCCTCTAAACGGCTCATCATACACATAAAGGAACTCCAAGAGCTGATCATGTGCAAAAGCCAGCCTTTGAAAAAAATGTAAGTAGGTGGTCAGAGGACAAGGGTGCTTGTCCCCAACCCAGACAACTTGAATTCAGTTTCCCTTGGGACCCACGTGGAAGCGACCGACTCCTGCAAGTTGTCCTCTGACCCTGACATGTGCCTTTTACAGGTGCGTCCTCTCAGGCCCCTGACACATGCAGAACTTAAAAATGGAAAAAATATTTTTTATGATAGAGAAAAAAATTAATGCAATATCATAAAATCTAATCACCATAAAGGAAAAGAATGTGATCAAATGATTAAAACAATAACCACAGCCCAGGTGACAACGTGGGAAAAAAACATTTACAGGAGTTAAATGAGAAGGAACAATTTAGAAAACATTTACAAGCTTGTTTGTTTCTTTTTAAGGCCCAAATGCTCATTTTTAAAATGGGAGGAAAGATGCAAGTAATTAGGGGGAAAATTATCAATAAGTAATTTTAAACTACTCGTTACTAACTGGTGGTAGAAAAAAGGAAATGAAGACAATATTTTTTTAGACTGGTATTTGTATAGCCCATGCTGGCCTTGAACTTGTTATGTAGCTGAGGCTGGCCTTGAACTGCTGGCTCAGCAGGCATGTGCCACCATGCCCAGTGTATGGGGTGCTTGGGCTTAGCCCAGGGCTTCATGCATGTTACCTGTCACAGCATCACTTGTCAGCTTGGCACATCTGAGAGAAAGTACATCAGATTGGTCTATGGGGGTATTTTCTTGATTGCTAATTGATGTAAGAGGGCTCCGCCCACTGTGGGTGGTGCCGTCCCTAGGCAGGTGGTCCTGAACAGTATACAAAAGCAGGCTAAGCAAGCCATGGAGAGCAAGCCAGTAAGCAGTGCTCCTCCACGGTCTCTGCATCAGCTCCTGCCTCCAGGCTCCTGACATGGCTACCCTCCGTGGTGGATCATAAATCTGTAAGCTCACACAAGCTCTTCCCTAACAAGTTGCATTTGTTCGTGGTGTTTATCACAGCAATGGAGAAGCAAACTAGGGAACCAGGCAAGAACTCTACAAACTAAGCTAAGCTCCCAGCCCAAAACATTAAAAATAAAAAAACAAAAACCTCATCAATTTTATTAAATGAAAACTGTAGATTGCTATGATCCCCCAACCTTTTTGGGGGCCATGGATTCCTGATGTCCTTGGAATGGTGACCTTTCCTATGGTCACTGTAGCATGGTGACTTAAGCCCTCATGGTGGAATCATAGCTGGGCTATCTCAGTATCTTCTGCTCATCTATCTCCGGACACCTGGGTAACCAACTGCCTGCATTAAAGACCTCCAACACAGAGCGCATGGTGTCTCGGTTTTCCCATGGGAAGCAAGTTATGGTCTATAGTATCATAAAATCAACACAATGAGCCTTTTTAAAAACAAGGTAGATATGCATTGTCTTGGAAATATTTCTGAGACATCCTTTCAAATGAAACAAAGAGTATCCAATTATATTTTGAGGATATATTCACATGCATCTATGTATTTGTGCACAGGCAGCACCTTGTGACATTAGCAAGGAGCTCCAAGGCATAGGAAGTTCCCGTTGCTTTGATGGAAACCTACTGGACTGTCTCAAAGCACTGAGTCTCCCAAGCATGGGTGCTTTAGGTTTTATTTTTAATTGTGCGCACGCACGAACACGCGCGTGTATGTGTGTGTGTGTGTGTGTGTGTGTGTGTGTGTGTGTGTGTGTGTGTGTGTACATGAGTTCAGGTGCCCTTGGAGACAAGAAGAAGATATCAGATGCCCTAGAGCTGGAGTTATAGGTGATTGTGAGTCACCCAATGTAGATGCTAGGAAACTGAAACTCAGATCCTCCAGAAGAGCTTATTGAACTATTTCTTATCCTCTGGAGAATGTGTGTCTAAGGCACCAACAATGCTTGCACTTCTTGCTTATTAGGTCCAATTACTATGACGCCATCCAGACAGTGAACCAACAGAATGCTCTGTGAAACATCCAGACACCCGGACCCCCTGTGACAGAGAGTGGGAGAATTAACATAGCCGTGGAACAAGACAATGGACAAGACTCATGCCAGTCCTGCTAATGCAAACTCTAGAATCCTCCGCCTTGGACTGGGTTGATGGCTCAGCGAGTAAGAACAATTGCTGTGCGAGTCCCTGGGCCTAAGTTCAGATCCCCAGCATCTACACAACACCCAAGCATGGCTGTCCAAGCCTGTAACCTCACACTGGGGGCACAGACAGGCAAATCTCAGGAGCTCGCTGGCCAGCCAGCCTGGAAATGATGAGCTCCAGATACAATGAAGTTCTGTCCCAAAGTAATAAGGTTGAGAATAATAAAGCAGGACACTCAACAGCTTTCTCTGGCCTCTGTGCATGTACATAGGTGCTCACACTCACACACATATAACCCCACACAAGGCCTCCAGCTTAAGGGGCAGTGGTCAGAACCCATTGGCCAGGTCAGGAGCTGCACTTACACTTTATAACTTCTCACTCCATCCCGTCAAGGACATCCCATTAATCCAGAAAGCACAGTTGGACCTGGAACTTGATTAAACTTGACACCAGTAATGATCCATCTCATTTTCATAGGGGTCAGACATTATGAATAAGGAGAAGGAATACCACCTCTGCATCCCAGAGTGCTTGGGACATTCATCTCTGCCATCCCTCTCACTGTGAATGTAGTTTTTGATTTGCTGTCTTGATCTACTGGGGTGAGATGGTTGTCAGTCTCAAGATGCCCACCTGTCTTTTTCTAGCACAACAGCTTTGCTCACTATACAGTCCTCAAAACACAAAATAGACTGAGAAGTAAAAATGCATACTGTGCTGAGGTGGTCATCTATAACCTATGGAAGTCGCCACCAATTGGTCTGTGAACTCAGTGGAGTCTCTGTGAAGATAGCCCTGACCTAGAACTGTTTATCACCTGACCTCATCTCTAGTCTAATAGGGAAGTCAATGTAGCACTTTGAGCCAGCCTTCAGATATTGTATAAGCTAATTTTCCCACTGCAGTGATAAAACTCCCTAAGAAAAGCAACTTAAGGGAGAAAGGCTTTGCTTGGGCTCATATTCCCATGATTCAGTCTGTCATGGTGTGGAAATGGTGGGAGCAGGATCTTTGAGGAGCTGGTTACATTGTGTCCACAGTTGGGAGGAGGAGAGCAAGGAAGGGGGCATTTAGTTGACTTTCTCCCTATGTAGTCCAGGTTTCCAGCCATGGGAATGGTGCCACCCACCATGGGCAATTTGTCCTATCTCAATTAACCTAAGCAGGATAGTCCCCCATTACAGGCCTATCTCCCAGGTGATTCTAGGACTTATCTAGTTGATAGCTGAGATTAACCATTAGATATCACTAGCAATTTGTATTTTTATTGGGTCCTAAAATAGCTGAATAGTCTCCTTCTAGCATATGGTTATCTGAGTCAATGGGCTGTCTTCTAACAAGGGGAAGACAAGAACACTTCTGAGGGCCGTAAGGTGTCAGGGGATGGATCCTCCACCACTACTGATCACAGTCACAGAGGTGTCACATTAATAACCCTTAGGTCCTACTCTGCTCCCATTGGGGCTCCTACTTTAGTAGACAAGTTGTCAAGGCTAAGGGTTTGAACGTCCCTGAAGTTCTGTATCTCTTCAAATGAGATTCTGAGTTTGGGTCTCATTGGGCTCGGGTCTTTCAGCACCAGCAGATAAGGACCTGTGTCCAAAGATATCTGTTCTGAGCTGGTGATTAATTGCCTTGGGTCTGTCATTTTCTTCTTTTGATGCTCCGGGACCCTCAGATATAGTCTCTTAATTTCATAGCCCTTGCGATGACTGTCTCCGCTATATTGTTCAAATGCCAGAAATATTGCAAAAGCTGTTCCATCCCCTTGCGACTGTAAGCTGTCACAGAAATCATGTTACTCCCTCATGCCCAGAGCAATCAGGCCCACCACCACCACCACTGATGCTGGGTTCTCATTGCTAGCAGGGCAGACAACTCCAGAGTCTCTTGAAGTCTACTACCTTAAAGCCTGGAACAGAAGTCCCCAAATCTGGGACCCCGAGTTTGCCACAGCAGATCGCTTGTATAGAACAATAAAGCTCTTGGGGTCCTTCTTCAACCAATTGAAGCAGAGACTCGGGGGCCTCATTGTGGTGGTGTGTGCTTTCAGAAGGCCTGTGAATAAGCCTGTACAGTCTAATGCTTGAGGATCAGTTGCCCTACACGCAGAACCCGGCGTGGGAAGCCTCGTGCAAGTGACTTGAGAGGAAATTGGAAGAAGATAAAGCAAAATTAAGGCAGAGAAAGATACCAAGTGTCTTAGTTATTGTTCTATTGCTGCGAAGAGACACCGTGACCAAGACAACTTATAAAGGGAAGCCTTTGATTGAAGGATTGCTTACCATGTCTGTCACCATCCCGGCAGCAGGCAGGAGGACACGGTGCTGGAGCAGTAACCGAAAGCTTAGCTTACATCTTACCTGAAAGCTGGAGGCAGAGAGAAAGAGAGAGGCTGGGCCTGGCCTGATATCTGCAACCTCAAAGCCCATCCACAGTATTGCATCCCCTCCAGCAAGGCCAAACCTCCTCATCCTCCTGAGCAGTTCCACCAGCTAGGGATGGCACACTCAAATATGGGGACCATCCTTATTCAAACCATCACACTAGGCAAGGCTGTGGGTCTCACTGGGATGCTGCCCCAGCCACAGGGAGTGCTGAACACGAATGATACCACAGAGTTGACTCTCCCATGCCAGCCGTGTAGGGCTATATGTTAATCATTGACTAAGGTATCCCTGCCAAAGAAAATGAAGGGGAATTTCCCAGCATGTTCTGGAAATGCAGCTTCATGTGACCAAGGGCAATTCTCCAAAGAGGATGGGCACAGGCCTGCAAAAGGGGTCTGGATGGGCATAAATTACAAGGACCCACAGCCTGTTAAAACGCAGGGAGGCAATGAGTGGCATTGTAATTTCAATCTTCATGCATGTGCTGAAACACTCTGACCAAGACCAGCTTGGGAAGAAAGAGTCCAGTTGGCTTACAGGTCACCATTCATCAGTGAGGTCAGGGCAGGAACTCAAGCAGGCATTCAATGCAGAAACTGTAGGAAAATTCTGCTTTCTGGCTCACTCAGTCTAATGCTTCAAAGCTTTCTTATCCATGCCAAGGCCACCTGCCTGTAAATGATGTTTTTCTGTCCCAAAGTTGCTCTCAAATAACCACTCAGAGACGTATATTTTAAGTGCTTGGCAGATAGCTCAGGCTTGTTACTAGCTAACTCTTACACTTAAAGTAACCCATAATTCTTATCTATGTTTAGCCACGTGGTTTGGTACCTTTTCTCATCACAGCATTCTCATCTTGCTTCGCTGTGTTTGCCGGCAACTCTCTGACTCCACCCTTTCTCTTCCCAGAATTCTCCTAGTCTGGTTCTTGAGATCAATCTCATTCTTTTGCTGCCCAGCTATTGGCCAATCAGCTTCTTATTAGCCAATGAGAGCAATATATATTTATAGTACACAAAAAGGGTGTTCTACAGCACCTGACCAGGAGATGGTGCTGTCCATGGTAGGCTGGGTCCTCCTAGGTCAATCAACAATCAAGGCTATCCCTCATTAACAATGCCCACGGGCCACTCTGAGCTAAGCAACTCCTTCAACTGACACTCCCTTCTCAGGTGACCCTAGGTTGTGTCAAGTTGCCAATCAAAGCTAACGAGGATGTGTGAGGGAGGGGGCATGCTGGATGCAGAGTCAAACAGGTGGGATTTGAGCCCCAGCACCAAGTGGCCAAAGCCAAGTGGCTTTGAAGTTGTCCTCTGTCCTATCATTTACAATATGAGCCAATACTGCTCTCCTATGGTTGGGAATGTCAAGTTAGATGATGCATATAAAAATGCATTGTAAACTTTAAACCATACTGATATTATACAGTTTATATTTCTGTTGAGTAGGAAATGAATACGTAATTTACCTTTGGTGATGGGATTTATTTTACAGATGGAATTGCCGGGGCACAGGGCTGAGCATTTTTATCTTAACTAGATATTGCCAAATTGCTCTCTCCAACAATTCCATCAATTCATGCCCGGACCAGCAGGAGCATATGAACGCTCGCTCCCATTGCCTTATGACCTGGCCAGTTCTCGCTCATTTATTCTGGCCAATCTAAATGAGTACGTGGGGCAGGTGCTTTAGGAGACAGCCCGTCCAACTTCATGTTTTCCAATCTTGCAGTCAGAGATAAAATTGGAGATAAGTGGAATGTATCTCATTAAGGGAATGAATAAATAAACCCTGCTGTATTCAGAGTGGATTGCTGTGAAGTGGTTAACAATGGCCAAGCTAATTGATAACATATGTACACACATGCATATAATAGTATTGAGTGGAAAATGTAAATTGCAGGTTATGTACTATACTTGGCCATTTATTCCTTCTTTCTGTAGGATTAATTAATAAAATTTGGGCTTTTTTTTTTTCATACTGGTCTCAGTATGTAGCCTGAACTAGCTCTGAACTTGTGATAATTCTCCTGCTCGGCCTCCTGGGTGCTCGGATAATGGCCAAGCTGAGGAGGTGACTCGATGGGTAAAGTGATGAGTGAGATACCAGCCTGTGACAGTCAGAAACAGGGGCGCCTCTGGGCAAGCTCAGTTAGTCAGCCTAACCCACATGCTGATCTCTGGGCCCGGTGACAGACCCTCACTCAATATGTAAGGTGGGGTCTGATCAAGGAGGACACCCCACCCCCAGCTTTACACTCACAAATGTTCACACACATCCCCCCACACACACACACGTGTGTAAGCAAAAAAAGTTATCTAAAGAACACATTCTATAATGCCATTCCCATGGACACAAAGATTCGTGATATTTTTTAAAATATACATTGAAGTGGTTTCTTATGGGGAAGATAAAAACGGGGCCTGGAGAGGGAAGTGAGAGATTTTTCACCTTATCCCTGCATTTGTATTCTTTAATAAAAGAATAATCATAAAATATATATGCATGAGAATGCTTAATATTTGCTGATCTTGGGGAACCGCTCCTGTGTAATTTTTTTTGTTTCATTTAAATTATTGCTTTCGTTGCCCAAGGCAGATTCCTTTAGAAGGGGACTTTGGATGCTGTAGTCACTTCCTTTCTATCTCAGGTTAGGGGGCTCTGGGGGTGCACAGTGAACAGAGGATTCCTGAGCATCTCCCTCATGGAATGCAGGCCTCAAGGGGGAGACAGGCCAGATCTGGGCTACACATAGAGACAGGATGTGAAAGGAAGCGGGGATAGAGAAAACTGGGGAGATGACTCTTAAATCAAGGCATTTCCGAAAAGTGGATGATAAAGTGAGACCCCAATGTTAGCAGGATGGGGCCATGAGCATGCCTGGGGGTGCAGAGTTGGTTCTTGGTCTTGGGAATAATGTAGGATAAACCCCCAGGCAGGAGTGGTTTCCTTGGGAATTTCAAGGAGCTGGGGGGGGGGGTGCCAGGATACACAGGGAGAGTCCAAGACTTAAGATTCAAGCATGAGATAACCCAGGAGCAATGGCTGGCTGGCTGGGCAGGAACAGACAGGACCTGGCAGGCCCAGAAGTATGTCTGTCTGGGATTTTATTTTAATATGATGAGTAATGTGACTGCTCATCACATCTTCTTTCTCTTTTTCTTTCCTTCTTTCCTCTAATTTTGAGAGTAATGAAGCCCCCTTGCAATTTGTGTCAAAGCTCTTTCCTTATAGAAATTCCCTGATGCATACAGAGGCAACGCAGTTCAGGAAAAGACTGTCAGCCTCATTCTAGCACAGCCAGGCTCTGCCTTCCCTGCCCAGCTGGTGCCCTGGGGACAAAAATCCAACCCATGGCACCGTTTCACATATCAGCATTACAGTGTGTGTATCTCTGAAACAGAAGGACTCTTTCGGGGAGAAAACAACCGAACCTGAAGTGTGCATCTCATAAAATAATAATTTCAGGATAACATCGAAGACCGAATGGTTTTACAGGGGAGAATCCCATGATGTTATTTACCCTTAAAATATCATCCTGGCTACTCATGAGCTGAATGGACTGGAAAAAACCGAGGTGGATTTCGGAGGGCCGAGTAGAGGTCTATGAAAGACATAGAAGCCAGATAGGGATGGCAGAGCAAAGTGTAGATGCCAGGTTGATCTTTTAAAAAACAGTATTTTTAATTTGCCCTTTGAAAATTCCCTACATGTGTACCAAGTATCTGGAGCATACCTACCTCTCCACCCTCCCCACTTCCAAACTCCCCCTGGATCCCTAATCCACCTCCAAATTTCATGTCTTTTATAATATTTTTTATTATTGTTGTTGTTTAGTTTTAAACCCATTGAGTTCAATTAGCACTGACCACAAGCCCATGGATGTGAGGTCATCCACCAGATAGCGGTCGTCCTCCACAAAGAAAAAGAATTCTCCCTCCCTCCTCCAGCAGCCATCAGCAGCCTGCATCTCCTCCATTAGGGATGGGCTCCAATAGCTCCCCCTGCTCCATGCTACTTCTTTCTTCTTTCCTTTCTTCTTCCTTCCTTCCTTTCTTTCCTTCCTTCCTTCTTTCCTTCCTCCATCCATCTCTCTCTTCCTCTTTCTTAAATTGCTGTGTATACTGTGAGTGCCTGGATGAACAAATATGCACCAAGTGAGTGCAGGTGGCCAAGGAGGACAGAAGAACGCTTTGGATCCCCTGGAGCTGGAGTTATGGGCAGTTTGGAGCCCCCTGACTCCTAACATGAGTTCTGGGAACTGACTTGGGTTTTCTGGAAGAGTGGAGAACTCTTAGCCATCTCTCCAGCCCCAGCTTGATGTTGTGCAGGTCTTGTGCAGGTCACCATGGCTACAGTGAGTTCGCCTGTGCAACAGCCATGGCATGTTCAGAAGTCAGCATGTCACAGCACCCCTCCCCATCCTCTGGCTCTTACAATCCTTCCACCTCTATAGTGGGAAATTACCAACACGGAGTCAGGTAGAAATATAAGGATATTTAATACGGAAAAGCCTTACTTACAGAGCAACCTAGCCAGCCGGCGTGGCAGCAGTCTGTACTGCAAGTACAAAAGAGAAACCGAAAGAGAAATGCAGTCCCCTGAAAGTCTCACTCTACGTCACCCTGACCACGCCCTCGCAAGCGTGGTCAGGCAACCTGTAGCCAGCCCCTAAGTAGGTGTGGCTACAGCTTCCCCTACACACCTCTTCTCTTCCTGTTGTCCCCAAATCCTGGTGAGAGACTGGCAGGTTGGCAGAGATGTCCCATGCTCTTCCTGATGTCCCCAAGCCTTGGTGAGAGACTGGCAGATTGGCAGAGGTATCCCATCTACAGCCTAGCACTTCTCAGTCCCTTACCCTCAGTTCTTTGAACATTCATGAGTCTCTGCATTGCTGGGTGCTATTGTGAGTACAGTGCCCTGGGATGGGGATCTTGGGACTCACCAGTGGGTGGGCAGAAAGGGAGGTGACCTGGGCCTTCGGGAATCTCTATCCTTCCTATGAGCTTGCTAGAGGGGCCAGAAAAAGAAGTCTATCTTCTTTCTTGGCATCCACCGTTCTCCCCTCTTCTTTTTCCTCCTTTATACCACTGTGTGTTTGGAGCATGCCCTGGGAGAAGGGGGCCCAGGCTGAAGGCCAGAAAAGCAAAGAAAGCTATCACCTTTCCAGAAAGGCTGCACACTATCCACATTCAGCCAGGGCATCTGTCCTGTGTAAGGAGTGAATCTTTGACTTTTCATGTCTTCAAGCCCCCAACCACCACCCCAAGCCCAAGCATCGTTCCTGGAATTCCTTCACATCTATGAGAGTTGGATGGTGACTTTTCTGTGTGTGAAAGCAATTGCTGTTAGCAATGCCCCAGCCTGGGATAAATACAGACGTGAACACAGAAGAGACATAGTCTGTGCCAGGGGGATTTGCAAACTCAACCAGAGCCTTTGGGGAGACTAGAAAAATGTCCCTTCTGGGCATATGTAGCACCTAGTCATGCAGTTTTATGATAGCTGTCTGTGTCTTTCCAAAGATAATAAATAAATAAATAAAATTTAAAATGAGGTTTATTTCTAGGGTGGTGTGACCCTGTCAGGCTGTTCCTGGGCAGCGTAAAAGAAACACAGCTATTTTTTGCAGTGGCCCAAGGCACTGTCTTTCCCTTGGTTACTTTAAACCTAGCCTGAGAGATGAGAAATACATTGTAATAATTAGATTATCATATACCTTGGCCTGTGGTGTGTGTGTGTGTGTGTGTGTGTGTGTGTGTGTGTGTGTGTACATGAAGATGAGCCAAGAATATTCTGTGATGACAATTCAACAGTCTAGAAATGTCCCTCTGAAGTACAGATATGAGCTGAGCATCTAGGGCAGGGTGGGAGAAGCATCCCCACCCCTCCTCCAGTGGGATAAGACAACACCACAGTAACCTGAAAGTCAAGAGAAAAGAACTTTCTGGAAAGCTGTAGTGGTCAGTCATGGCCAATACTGCTGGAGTACCTGCACATAAAAACGGAGTGAAAATCTTTTGGGAAAGGTTTATTTATTTATTTCTAGGGTGATGACTCAGGTGCCACATTCCAGGGGTTCGGTAAAGAGACAGAGGCAGAGCCTGCTTTTGCATGAATTTAAGAAATCTGTCAGGAAGAGCAAGTTGAGAAATAGGATGAGAGCTTGGAGAGGCAGAGAGGTCAAGTGAAGCTTTTTCAAGTCGGGAAATGCCTGCTTCTATTTAAAGATGTTATGAAAAGAGTCCATGAAGAATGAGAGGTTGCCTGCACCCGAGAGGACCCACCGCACAGAAGACTAGGGTCCCCTGGGAATCAGAAGATTCCTCGCCCCAGAGAAGGGCAATGCCCGATTTCTAGTTCCAGAGAGATGTCAGAAGGGGCTCTGGGGAAGATGTGGTGAGTGAGGGATGGCCTTAGTCACTTTGAGCATATATGAGGTGAGGACAAATCACAGCAGTGTTTTGTGAAATAAAATGTACATGCACATTTCCTGGGGATTCTGTTAAATTCTACATCCAGGTTCAGAATGTTTGAGCTGAGGCCCAGGGCTACATTTTATGATAATATCTGGCTACTGAGAGCCCCAGAAGATGGAAACAGACAACATGGAGGAGAGGAGAAAGCATCCTAGAGGAAAATGGAGCCCATGTCCCCAGAGTGAAAGGGCTTACTAGCAGGATGAGTCAGGAGGAAAAGCCAACACAGAAATGAAACCTGGTGATTTTTCAGAATAAGGAGATGTGATATTCTTTCTAGAGATGACAACTAGAACATCTGTAAAGTTATAAATTAAAATGATCATAGGCTTTATAATGAATTCAGGACCTCTAGTAGCAACAGTGTTCTTGAAACTGGGTTTTATAAAGCTAGCCAAATTATCACTCCATCAAGAGGGTTTGGGGCTTTATATACCCAGCCAAACTATCACTCACTCCCTTGGGAGGATGCTTTGATATAAAACACAACTTTGTTTGCTTTGAGACAAAGTTTTGCTATGTACCCCAGGTTGAATTAAAGCCTGTGACCCATCTTCCTCTCTCTGAATGCTGGGATCAGAGCCACTGTGTCCCTCCCTCTAGCAAACCAAGACTCTTTGATGAAGAATCTTAAGGGTTTTATGTGTCCAGGCAGTTTCTCACATCATCTTTCAATGAGTGCCTTGGCATAATGGTAGTCTGATGTAGCATAGATCACCAGGTCTTTCTCTAGAAGTCAAAAGTTGAGTGATGCAGGGGGGAATATGATGCATGGTGACCTAGGAAATGAGGTAAACACACACCACACTCACACACACACACAGTATCAAAAGTAAAAGGTTTTTGAACACACAACAAACAAAATTTGACTCAAACTAAATGTGCTCATCTGTGTTGCATCACACAGCTTCCCTGTAGCCTGGTTTCTGAATATATGATGTGTATACCTTTTACTGCCCATGTTGTCTCTCCATGTAATGCCAACTAAAATGCCTCAAATGCCACGACTCGGGTCTAAGATGGTTGTATATTATGGATTGTGGAATTTTTTTACTGTACATGGAATTTCCTAACTATAATTATAGAAACAGAATGGTCTAATTACAGAAAACAAGGACTTTTAATATTTTGTTCTGTCATTCCACAGGGTGTATCAAATTAGTGTGTCTTTGGATGGTATCCTGTTAGAATGTTTTAGGTTTAAAAATTTCCGTTTGAGTTGCCGACTTGAGCTTCATTTTGAAAAAGATTTTAAGTAAATTTTGGCTTGGGATTAGGACAGAATTTCCAACAATTTCTGAAATGGCCCTGAACGTACTTCTAAAGTTCTGTATTACATATTTATGCAAAGCAGTGTTGTCATCATTGATGACTATAAAATCAAAATATTGATCAACTCTGAAAAACATTGAAGATGCTCTACATCCTGCAGTATCAAATGTTCCACTAAGATTTGAATATGTAAAAAAAAAAAATGTCACCCATCTCATTAGAATGCACTGCTGTTGAGGAGCATCTAGGTTGTTCCCAGGTTCTAGTTATTACTAATAATGCTGCCATGAACATAACTGAGTAAATGTCCTTGTGGTAGGAGTGTGCATCCTTTGGGTATATGCCCAAGAGTGACATTGCTGGGTCTTGAGGTATATTGATTCCCAATTTTCTGAGAAAAGGCCATACTGATTTCCAAAGCGGCTGTACAAGTTAGCACTCCCACCAGCAATGGAGGAGTGTTCCCCTTACTCCACATCCTCTCCAGCATAAGCTGTCATCAGAGTTTTTTATCTTAATTTTTCTGAAATGTGTAAGATGGTATCTCAGCGTTGGGTTGATTTGCATTTCTTTGATGACTAAGGATGTTGAGCATTTCCTTAAGTGTCTTTTGGCCATTTGAGATTCCTCTGTTGAGAGTTCTCTTTTTAGATCCGTACCCCATTTTTATTGGATTATTTGGTCTTTTATATCTAGTTTCTTAAAGAATGGATAAGGAAAAGATGGTACCTTTACACAATGGAGTACTCAGTGGGGAAAAAAAAAGTGACATCTGGAAATTTGAAGGCAAATGGATGGAACCTGAGAAAGCCATCCTGAGTGAGGTAACACAGACCCAGAAAGACAAATATAATATGTACTCATTCATAAGTGGATATTAGACATAAAGCAAAGGACAAGCAGCCTAGAGGCCATGACCCAAGAGAACCTAGGTAACAAAGAGGACCCTAAAAGAGAAATACATTGCTCTGCCTAGGAAGGAGGAAAAGACAAGATCTCCTGAGTAAATTGGGAGCATGGGGCCAGGGGGTTGGTGGAAGAGGAGAGGAGAGGAGGAAAGGGGAGTAGGGGAAAATGTATAGCTCAATAAAAATTTTTTTTAAATGCACTGTTGTATTTGTAGCAAATAATTGCTTTAAAATAATTCCTTTGTAACTTACTACCAGGAGAAGTTTAACTTGTTTAGCTGTTTTATACAACTATACACCTAGAGCTGCACAATTTTTTTTTCAAATATACAGTGGTTGTTGTTGGGAGCCAAATCTCAGGGCTTGGCATGAGATCCTAGGCCATGCTTGTCAGGCCACATACTTAACCTTTACATAGCAGCTCCTTAGAACCTCAGCTCAAGAAAGGAAACAACTTGACCCAGTCCTCCACCCACAGGCTCAGTCAACTAGGCAATCCTTCCTGGACCTCTTTCTTACTCATAAACTCTTTATCCTGCCAAACATCCTCTTTGTGGCTTCCTAATATCCTGCCTACACTAATACCTGGCTCACAAACAATCTATTTTACCCCTTCCCATATCCTGCTCTGCCGACTATATAAGCTAGCCTGAGAAAAAAGTAAAGTTTGCCACTTGATCAGAATCCTGCCTTGTGGTCATTCTTTCTGTGTCTCTTGTCCCCATTCCCTATCCCTGACCCTCTTGCCCCAGGTTGATGTCCTGAGGTCAGGACAGTTTGTGAGCCAAAAAAAGCTTAAGAAGGCCTATGTTATGCTACCAAGTGTGAATCTGGAGTCAACAGGCCTGAAGTATAGAAGGTGTTCCACAAGCTGGGCTGATCTACACCCGAGACAGAGATGTGTTCTCTACCTCACTTTTCCATTTCATAGATTCCTGCTAAGTACAATTTATTTCTAGCCAGATTGAAGTCAGGTTTGGGGAAATTAGGGCAACGGCAGTAAACTGCCATCTTCAGATGTCTTGGGACAAGCAAGCATGGAAGGACTGGCCAGTACTTGTGTCTGGGAAAGTGCTTGGGAAAAGCATGTACACTTACCCAATCCAAAGGCTCAAAGGATGCATGAATGAGCCAATCCAAATGCTGGAAGGATGCATGCATGAGAGGACCAGATATTTAATATCTGGATTTATTTGCATGGCAAAAGGCCACTGTTGCAACTAGGTAACCCTTCTTAAATATAACATCTGGCTTCTAAGAGTCCACAAGAAATAAGAACAGAAGACAGGAGGAAGTATCTTGAAGGAAAATGAAGCCCAATCCCACATGAAAAGGTTAAACTAATGGCAGACAATATACAAATGAATAGGAGTGATGAATTTCAATAAAACTTTATTTATAAACACACAAAGAAGTTCAGATTCAGGTCATGGCTGTAATTTGCCAACCCCTGCTCTACAGAGACTTCTACTTCCATTATCTTGAGAACCACCAGATCATTTGAAAATGTTAAGTAACTACTGAGAAATGAACTTTAATAAAAATGGCTGTTACTGAGAGCTTATTTGATGTCAGACCTTTTTTTTATCTCCTTCGATCTTCCTAACCTTACAATGCAGCTGCTTTTATCAGTCTTATTTCATATGTGAAGAAATTAACACTTAGATCTCCCTCTGACACTGTACCCAAGCCCATCTCCAGTCTTGTATCTTGCCTTAAAAAAGGAAGAAAGAAAGAAAGGAAAAGAAAAAAGAAAAGAAAAGAAAAGAAAGCCTCCATTACCTCCACTCCTGGCTCACACTGACCCGGGCACATAAGTGGAACCATATTTTATGTGTGCTGACTTTTACAAATTCTGTAAAGTTTTACAAAGAGGAATCCATTTCAGGGGGAAAGCAAGCATGCCTTCCTCATTCAGAGCTGAACATGAATGTGTATCTGTATGTAGCTGTTGAGCCCTCAACGTTTCCACCCCTCAATGTCTTTAGCTTGCAAAACCTCTCTTCTTAGAAATGAAATTAGTGCTCGTGGCTGCTAATGCACAGATATTCATCAAACATTGGGTTAATTTTTAGAGATTAGTGAGTGTTTGCTATGAATCCAAATATCGGAAAACACACATTTGAGGTGTAAATAGCTTAATTTGCAAGGTCAGAATAAGCAAAGACACAGTAATGGACTAGAGAGACTGTCCACACTGGCTGCATGTATTCTCTTGTTGTTTTAATTACTTTGAGCATGTATCCAGCATGGAGCTCCATGGGGGAAAAATCACTGCCTTCGAGGGGCTTGCAGTCCAGTGAGGGAAGCTGGGCAGTAAATAACTAGTTAAGTTGAAATGATAGGTTGTAGCCCAATATATCAGTTGGTGGTAAAAAGCTAAAATGAGATTCAGAGATGACTCAGTTGGTCAAGTGCTTGCTGAGCAAGCACAAGGGTCCCATCCCCAGCACCTATATAAAAAGCTGGGCATGGTGGCACATCCTTGTAATCCCAGCACTTGGGAGGTAAAAACGAGTGAACCTCCGGGCCTCACTGACCAGCCAGCTTTACCCATCCTGCAAGGCCCCAGAGGGATCCTCCAAAAAACAAGATGGGTGGTACCAGTGATGGCTAGTGCTATCAATTGATAGCATCTAGAATCGCCTGGAAGATCTGAGGCATCTGAGTGTGCCTATGAGAGATTTCCTAGATTATGTTAATTCATGGGAAGAGATGCATACTAACCAGTCTGGAGGCATGCCATGGCTGGAATCCAGCACCGAAAAACTGGAGAAAGTGTGCTGAGCAGCCGCAGGTGCCCATCCCTCTCTGTTTCCCAATTGTGGACGTGATGTGAACAGCCACTTCTGCAGCCTTGACATGCCCATTATGAGAGACTACCCTTGAACTGTAAACTAGAGCAAACCCTTTCTCTCTTAAGTGGCGTTTGTCAGAGTATTTTGTCACAGCAACAGGAAGAGAAACTGGGACGTCACCTGAGGAGGAAGGGCACCTGAAGGTGTCATCTGTCTCCCCCACACACACACCTGCACACAAAAATGTATCTGAACACACAGAAGCACGGGTATACACACAGATATGGACGTGCATGTCCCGGATCTCTCACACACACATAGATATCAGTAAAAGAGAAAATTGGAGTGGAGAGAATTGTGTGTGTGTGTGTGTGTGTGTGTGTGTGTGTGTGTGTGTGTGTGTGTGTATACGTGTGCATGTGCATGTGTGTTGGTCACTTGTGAGCACACTTGGACTGGTAAGCCACAAGGGGACACAGGCCAAATGCCCACTGCTTTTCCCAAGCTGAACACTTTGAATAGCTCCCTAGAGTGGGATTGCTCTTCCAGAGTGATTGGCAGCGAGGCCTCACTGATCAGGTACCATTTAAAAGACGTTGCTGTGAAGGCAACAGGGTGAGCCCCCTGGCCATTTGCAGGGAGGGCAGCGCAAGCACGGGGATCAACAAGAGCAAAGTCCAGGGGCAGACCTGCATGTAGCATGGCTGAAAGGGAGCAAGCAGGTCAGCTCTGTGCTTGGAACACTGATCAAAGGCACTCGCCCTTTGAGGTGTAAGAACCTAGCTCTGGTGGCCCCGAAGGGCAGATCCACTGATTCGCTCTTGTTCTAAGCAGAGTAATGAAACCTCGCTTGAGTTAGAGTTTATCACTCTGAGTCTGAATGGTCCTCAATGATTCTAAATCTTCATCCAATTCAAAGATCAATGACCCAGCCCCCAGAGGCAGGTTTCTCTGTGGTTACATGCTCATGCACTTTATGGCAGACACATTAAAGACATCGTCGAAGGAAAAGACTCCTACTTTTGCTTTTGCAACTACCACCAAGAACGCCTTTGATCCCAGCCAGTTTCCTCCTCCTGGGCGCTTTCGAAGCACATTTAGAGCGCCCTCTACCGTCCAGTGTTATTCAGCATCCTTCTGGGAGCCCACTACAGACATGAGAACCTCTGGATCTTGGTTGCAGGAGCAGTCCTAGATACAAAAGACGCCTATCTTTTCTCACACACTCTCTTTCTGTCCCAGACTAGCCTACATTTAGCAGTTTCGTTGTTTAAAAATCCTGTCTCCTGTGGTCTCTTAACCTCTATTTTCTCTGGGTTGCATCAGGCTCCCAACCAACATAGCTGTATTTCCACACTGGTGTCTGTATTGGGAGAATCTTCTCAGTGCCTCCAAATGTGGGCTTGGGCCTTGGCATAGAGAGGCTAAAGGTGCTGGCTGCCCCAATACCAGACAGGGGTGAGCACCACCCCCTCTTAGGCCTTTTCTCCTAAGAGAAGGAAAGAAAATTTTAATGAGTAATTGCGAGGGCCTGTGTAAGGTTTGCACAAAATTCACAAACCAAAGTTGTCAGTATGATAGTAAGGACTTTGTGGGGGGAAGGGGGTTACTGGGTTTAGATGAAGTCCTGGGAGCCAGGAGCAGGACATGGATCTGTTTCTCTCCTCCCTCCCCCACTCTCCCCCTTCTCTCCCTTTTCCAAAACCCTCTCTCCATTCATTCTTCCTGCCTGCCCGTGGAAGCAAGGTCTCCTGTATAACAGACTAGCTTCAAACTTGTTAAACATCCAAGAATGACCTTGGGCTTTCCATCCTCCTATGCCCACCTTTTCCTGAGCGCTGAAATACAGGTGTATCGCCATGCCCAGATTATGTGGTGCTGGGAACGAAACCCAGGATTTCATGCTTGCCAGGCCTGCATTCCACCACTCAAGCCAAGACGAGGAAGAGTGGGCATGATGGCTCAAGTCTGTAATACCAGCACATGGAGACTGAGGCAGGAGGTTGCCAAAGTTTGAAGCCGACTTGGGCTGCACAACAAAACCCTGTCTCAGAAAAGAGAAGAGATCACAGTTGTCCGTGCCAAGAAGAGTCTCACTAGAAACCAAATCATTCAGGACCTTGACCTTGAACTTTGTGGGACCCAGAACTGTGAGAAATAAGTGTCTTCTTATTGGACAGAGCATGCTGTCTGACCAAGGCAGGGCTCCAGAACCTTCATCTTTCTATGGGAGATTAATAAAGCACATCTATTGGACTCCTTCCTTTCTCTGTCTTCCAACAGACCAACATGGAAGAGACTACTACTCACAGTTCACTAGAAGACTTGTCCTGGGGCTTAGATGGGAAATGTTTACACCTCTGCCATGCACATCCCATGATCCCCAGCTGGTTGTGCCGTTTTGAAAGGGTGTGAAACCTTTGTAATTGTAGTGTCTTGCTGGGGGTGGGGGTAGAGATGAGGGCAGGGGTGGGCTTGAAGGTGATATACTAGGGGCACTCTCTCTCTCTGTCTCTCTGTCTCTGTCTCTGTCTCTCTCTGTCTCTCTCTCTGTCTCTCTGTCTCTGTCTCTGTCTCTCTCTGTCTCTCTCTCTGTCTCTCTGTCTCTGTCTCTGTCTCTCTCTGTCTCTCTGTCTCTCTCTCTCTCTCTCTCTCTCTCTGTCTCTGTCTCTCTCTCTCTCTCTCTCTCTGGATCTACCAAGATGTGAACAGGACATACCACAAGCTCCCATTAGCCCAGAGGAAGTCCTCTCGGCCACCACACCATCTCCGCCGTGATGGATTCTTCTCCCTGATGCTATGAGCTGAAAGAAGGCTTTTTCCTTTCTTAAGTTGCTTCTGGGAGGTATTTTGTCACCGTGATGAGAAAATTTACTAATATACCCATATTTCAAGGCAAGCTGTTTTCAGTTCCTTGGGGTGGGAAAACGATGCTCTTTTGAAGGTCCCTGCTCTGGGGCTTGGGGTGGGGGGCAGTCCGCCCAGCCCTATCTACAGCAACCTGAGCTCTGATGGAGAGAGAACTATATACCAGAAAGGGGCTGCTCTGCGAATCCATAGCTTGGGGCCTACTTCAGCCCTGACTCTTCTCTGTTCTCCTGCATTTCCATTCTGAATCCAGTGATGTCTCATTCTTCGGCTTGCTCTTTCTACTTTCTCGACTCCAGCTAAACAGCCATGGGAGTGGGTGTCACAGCTGTGGGTAGAACCCTGCAACTTGAGCAAAAGCCACCCAAGGTGACAGTAGAAGCTTCTGTCTGTGCCTCCAGGGTGTCCCCGCTGCTCCCCGACACCACTCAGTGCTGGTGGAACACACAGACTGATCCTGTAATTGAACACTCTGTTCTAGCTTTGGTTACACTAGAGATTGAAATAGAAAAAAAAAAATTACACAGTAACAACATCAAAAAGCTGACTCTGTCTGACCCATCCTGAGTTCTGGGCCTGTGAAAGGGGACAGAGGCTGGGTCTGGTGTCCAAGGCTGGCAGTAAAGGAGAAGGTGACCTGTGATCGCAAACAGCTCCCCCACTTCCTGCCCCAGCTATCACCTTCCTCCTGGGCAGTGATGTGAACCTCTGCTATGAAGTCTCCCCAGCAAACAGCACCCTCTCACTAATCATGTGTGTTGAAGAGGAAGTCTTGTGTTTCATGGATGCTTTCCTAAGAGGAAACACAGACGTGAAAAGGCACACGTGTGTACTCTGTGCGGAGGCCAGAGGGCAGCCTCAGCTGTTAACCCTCGGGTGCTGTCCACCTTGTTTTTTTAAGATAAGATCACCAGGACCTATCATCATCTCCCTAGCACTGGGCCTACACATGAGCACCACCTGCCTGGCCTTTATGTGAGGTGGGTTCTGGGGGAGGGTGAAGCACTCAGGTCCTCACGTTCACAAGGCAAATGTTCTGCCCAGGGAACTATTTTCCTAGCCCCCTTTGAAACCTTCTAACTATTCCAGGGGCACCAAGAATGAGGGCGTGGTGTCTGCAAGTGACTTTCCCAATAGCGAGTTCCTCTCAGTGGGGCAGGTTTCCCACAGCAAAACGGATAAGAAGGAAACCACCTCCCTGAATTTGCATAGGCCGAGGCCCCCCAAAACCAGAATCCTCTCTCTATTCCAAATGGACAGAAGCAAATTGGTTAAGAGCTTCAGGTGAGGGCCTCCTACCAGGCAGGCATGGAAGACTGCCAATAAAGACCAGAGAACACGCTCCCTTTCCTCGGTCCAGCCTGGGGATAAATTTATAGGGATATACCTATGCAAAAGGTTTGCTCTTAGGAAAAGCACAGACGCTGTTTGGAGTCGGAGCATCCGTCAGCTCAGGCTCTTGCAGTTTCAAGTCTAGGCTCTGGACCCAAATGGAGGAATCCACCAAGGTTACAGACCAGACCGTTGGTACCCACATGAACTCCAGCCCAAGGGCACAGACAGCCTCTCAGCTGCTCGCTTGCTGGTTAAGAAGCAGTTGCTGCAAAACTGGCTCTCAGGCCCCCTCTGTGAGCAAGCTGTGCAACAACACCCTGAAGAACAGCTGTTCCTGATGGGCTGGGCAGGGCCTGAGCTCTCAAGTGTGCAGTTCAGAGTCTGGGGGATGGGGTGGGCAGGATCTGGGCTTCTTAGGGATGGGCGGGGCCTGACCACCCAGCGGGGGAAAGAGATCTGTCACACCGAGGCTGCCTGGCCCCAAAGTCACTCTTCAGTCAAAAATCAGCCAGACAACAAGCCTTGGGCCTGGACTGAGCACAGACAGGCAGGGAGAAAGAGGCAAAAACACCGCTTGAAGTGGACGAATGAAAAGCAGAAGAAAGGCAGGCTAGTTTTTCATCTGTTGTCACTAAATGCTCACAGCTGTTCTTCCAAGGCAGGTAAGGAGAGAACAGAAGAGCAACGAGATGTGTGCAGTGGCTGTGTCCATTGCACAGCAAGGAGAAGAGGCACCCTGGGAGCGAGGAGGATGGGCCAGAGCCCTCAAAGTCAGTGAGGTGCCTGAACGGCAAAGACCAGAAAAGTAAGACAACAGGGGTGTGGCTTAGAAGAGAGCAGCCCCGAAGGAACGAAGGGGAAAGCTGGCAAAGGTGAAGGGTCTCACTCCTTCCTTTTCCAGCCGAAATACCAAGTTTGCACGGCTGACTTCTTCCAGCAGGCTCAGTGCCAGGGACTACAGTCTTTTAGGGAACCCATGGAAATGTTTTAATTTCTTTTAAAATCAGGGGAAATGTTAAATGAACTTTTAAATGAAAGAAAATGTTTTAATATGTAGTAATATATTTGTTTTTATGCCAACACGGTCGAAATATTACTTTTAATATTTTTAATGGAGTAAAGAGTCCACGGAGGTAGAGGCGCCTGCTGTCTGTTGAGTGCAATAGTTCAAGGGGTCTTAACAGCTCCTAGGCTACCCTCACCGGAAGGCACATTCTGCTCTCTTCCCTGGGTCACCAGGGAGGAAGGACCTTCTGGCTCTCTCCATTGTGTCTCCACTACCAATTTGCCTTTAAAGTGGGGGCTCAGAAGAAGACAGAAGAAACAAAAGAATGCACGAGTTTGGCACCAACTTCACTTTCTCAGCCTTCTGCGAGTCCCAGGCTTCTCCTTTATCTTGCTCTCCTCCCTGAACGGTTCCAGACTTTTATTTAAGAGTCTGACCTGGGAAGGAAAAACTGGAATCAACACACACACACACACACACACACACACACACACACACACACACACACACACACACACGCCCTTCCGAAATTGTCCTGCCCTGTCAAGTCCAGACGGGTGTTGGGGACTCAGGCCTAGGGGAGACCTGGATGAGGCCCTCCAGGGAGGGAGGGAGAGCTGAACCTGGAAGATCAGGCCAGAGAGAGAGCCGCACGCTCGCCGCCTGCACTACTGCCCTCCGGTGGGTCCCGGAGATGCCGGGAGCCCGCGGCCGCGCACACGGATTGGGTTTCTGCGGGGCTCGCTCCCGGGCCTGGCTACGAGCCGCCGCCGCCCCCTCCCTGCGCGCAGGCTGCGCTCCAGTCGCGGCCACGGGGTAGCGCTCGGCCCCCCTCTCCGCGTCTCCGCCTCCGCCGCGCTCGTCCCCGGCTCCCGCTGCCCCCGCAGCTCCGGCTCGGCGCAGGCAGACTCTCAGGCTCGGCAGCAGAGCGGCTCTTAGGACGCTGAGCCCGGGCAGCCCAGGGCTCCGGGCTCCGAGAGCCAGCGGCTCCCGAGGTGGGCGAGAGGCAGGCGCGGCCGAGGCGCCGGAGCAGCCGCGGAGACTCGGGTCCCCGCGCTGGGCGAAAACGCCGGGCGGTGGAGGCGGCGCCGAAACCCCGGAACCTGGGGCTGCCGGCCGAGCTCTTCCCGTGCGGCTGACGGGGAGCTCCAGCCGGGGCACGGCGGAGAACAAGACCTGCTGGTCTCCTCCACCGGGTCGCCCGCAAGAGGCTCGGCGCCCCGGGCGCTGGCTAGAACCCGGGCCGCCCAGCCGGGTACCCGAGCCGGGCATCCATCGCCGCCCGCAGCTGGCGCAGACATGGGCGCACGGGGCTGCGCGTCGGGCCGCGGGACCCGCAAAGTTTGCTAGCCGGAGGGTCGCAGAGCTGAGGGCGAGCTTGGTACTAAAGCCCCCGGGGAGGTACCCCGAAATCTCTTAATTGGGCTCGAGGACCGCGGAGCTGAGAAGGGTGACTCGGCCCTGCCAGGTGCCGCCTGCAAAGTTGGAAGAAAACTTCGGCTCCTGGGAGACTCGGACCGTTATGCTAACCGCGCCCCCCGAACTCTGCGACCCCTCTGAAAGACACCCTGCACCCGCGCCTGCCGCTGCGCTCCGCTTGCATCCAGTCCCGGGGGCAGGGCGCCTGGAACCACGGTGACTACGTCGGCGGGGGAGAACCCAACCAGGGGGCGGGGAGGGACGGGAGGCGGGCAACGTGGCCATCGGGAGGAAGTTTCCTGAAGTTGTCCTCTCATTCGGAAGCTCGGCCAGCAACCAGGCCGGATCGCAGGGGTCGCTCTGCCTGCTAGAAGTAGTCGGAGTCGGGGTGCTAAGGGATAGGTGCCTCGAGTTTGAAAGGAGACTTGGCCTCCTTCTGCTCGCCCCTCGCCTTGCGGAGCAGCCAGCGTAGAAGGAGGAAGAAGCATTTGGGGTCGCTGGCGCGGTCCCTCCGGGCATAGCGTCCCGGACTCGGGGACTCTGCCTCACAGTCTCCCGGGACGAAGGCGCGGGGTACCGGGACCCCACAGGATTATAAAGCAAGTCGCAAGGAGGGTGCACCTTAGAAGACCCTTCCGCCAGGATAGCCAGCATGTGGAGGCTGCCGATCTGGACTCTACTGGCCCTGCATAGGATCCAGTCGGCCGGAGCCCAAGGTACAGTATGGGTGACTCTCTCCAAGTGGGACTGGGGAGCAGGTTCGGGTGGGCGGGAAAGGGGTGCCCGCTAAGACACCTTGCTTAGCTCAGGCCGAGCCTTCTCCTGGGAGTCTCAACACTCTCCCCTTTTTCGACTTTTGGGGCTCTCTTTGGGGTGGGGCAGTGTCTTCTGGCCTTTCTCGATGGGGATGGTGAGGTCGCCGGGGGAGGTGGAGAAGTGCCTAAGGTGTGATGGGGGGGCGCTTCGTGGGTGCCCTCTGGCCGCGATGGGGGGGGCGTCATCTCATGTCCTGGCTTCCTGAACTCCCCAGGCTCTGGGTCCTGCTTGGCGTCCTAAAGGAAGGGCAAGGCCGTGCCAGGCAAGCACTGGGTGCCCCGGGGCGAGAAGATGGGGGCAGGCAGAAGCAAGGAAGAAGCCTTAATGGGGCTCAGGGTGCCCGCTTGGTTTCCCCTCAAGAGCAGTCACTCTGTTTGGCCACGTATGGGAGCCCGCGCCTAGCAGCCTGGCCCGGCCGCTGGAGCTGGGGCGGGTTGGCGGCATGGGCCTGGAGCGGAGCGGCAGGGACAGCGGCAGACCTAACCCATCCTCCAGACACACCCAGCGGGCAGCCCCTGGCTCCGGCTTCCACAGCTAGCTGGATGTCGGGCCACTGCTGCTTTGATCTATGGCGGGCTGCCCAGAGTAGCCAGCCTGGCGGTGAGGGGGCTAGTGGGTGTGGAGTGGGTGTGTTTGAAAGGAGGTGTGATGGGGTTGTCTCTCCCCGCCTCCTGCGGCGGCGGAGTCTCCCGGGTCCCCTGGAGAGTCCTGGTAGGGTAGGGCGGCTGCACCGGAGCTTTTTTGCGTTTGGGGTTCGAGGATCCAGGTGGTGGTGGCAGCGGTGGCCGAGCGGCGCCTGCTGGGGGCAGAGGGAGAAGGAGTCTAGACTGAATCCCCAGACTCGCTGGTTTGGCCTTAGATTTCTGTTGGTTTTCTGGGCTCACAGGGAAGCCAGACCCACCCAAGAGCCGGGTTGGGAGAGACTGGGATGGAAGCACTGCAACCCCCCCCCACCACCACCACAGAGCCTTTCTCCACATCTGGGGTCCCAGAGCCTAGGAAAGAAGGTGCCCCACTGTGTCCCAAGTCAGACAATGTTCAGAGCCAAGATCAGAGATAAAAATTATCAGTTGTGGCTCACAGGGTTGAGCGGAAGACTTTCCACGGCAATTTAGGTAAAAGCACTTCGAAATTTTCTAACGAGCTCCATAAATGTAAGGCAATAAAAGTTATTATTTTTATAGTCACCGTAAAACCTTGCAGTAGGCAGGGACCTCAGAGGTCATCGAATTCTAGTAGCCATTTAACAGATGGGGAAACTGAGGGCCTTTGCAATGAACTGACTTGCCCAAGACGACTCTGATATGTAGGGTGAGAGTCCTGAGCCTCTCTCTGCTACCAGGACCCCTTGTGGCTGGGGCCTCTTGTCTAAGGTGGGGCCTCTTGTCTAAGGAGATTTTGTGGACCCAGGGCAGGGGCCCTGGCAGATAGGAATGGGCCACCGTACTCCACTCTGGGCACCTGGAGAATTTGTTTAGACATGGCCATAGAGAAAGGTTTCTAAGGGGAAGCAACTTGTGTGCAACCTTCTGTGCAGACTCCAACAGCTGTGTAACTCAACTTGGGAGGGGCAGGTAACTCACCAGGTCTCCTGTCTAGGACCAAGTCCTTATGCAGTTTCCAGGGCACCTTCTTTCAGTGTCTTCATGTCCCACCCACTTCCACAGCTGCCTACCCCACTGAGGCCAAGATGCCAGAGTCTACTGAAGTTATGGCCTCCCTTTCCCATGCTTCTCCCAGAGGAGCTCCATCCTCCGGACTGGGTCAGAGAAGCCCTTTCCTGGCTGCTTCTCTGTCTCTCTCACTTCTGTTTTCTTTTAATGGGGGGGAGGGGTGCCCAGGCCTCTTCTGCTCTGACTATGGTCTCTGGCTCTGAGGATGTTAGCCAGCACTGCCCCACTCCTTCCATTTGCCTCCCTGCAGAGGATTATGGGAAGATAATGGCTGGACTCCACCTTGGAGGCCATGCTAGGTTTGCTGCCTTAGGGGTGATATTAGGGCGCAGGGTCATTATTTTATTTTATTTTATTTTATTTTATTTTATCTGCTTCGAAGCCCTGTCCTTTGAGGACAGTTAAAACCACCAGCACCACCTCTGAGCCCACAGGATACATTCTGCAGATGTCACACACACACACACACACACACACACACACACACACACACACACACACACACATGCACGCGCACGCACACAGACACACACACACGCAGCAGCTGCTCCTCCTCTGAGACAGGTGCCCAGTGGTCACTACTGAGGGATACAATGGAGATCTTTTTTTCTTAGTTCTTTTTCCAGGTGCTGGACTAAAGCTACATTACCTGGTTGTACCGAAAACTATCATTTGGCCATTTCTCCCAAATCGATCTTACATGGTTCCTGCTCCTTTCCCAGACAAAATGCAATGATAGCACAGAAAGATTATTTGCTCCCAAACCAGGAAGCAAGGGTTTTCATGATCTGGTAAAGGCAGCTGCACAGACGTTTCTGCAAGATTCTTAGCCACTGGAAGCCTCCCTCAGTTTCCTCATCTGTACCTTGGGAACACTATCTCCCTCTTTGCACACTTGACATGGTTACAACGATTCAAGGGAGAGGCCCCAGCAAGCCCTTCATACCTGGGCACTGCAAACTTCCTTCTGTGGCCACCTTGGTGTTTCCTGGAGTGGCCGTCAATGCTCTGAGCGCCCTGGAGCTAGTCACATGTAGCTTTCCACTGTTCCTCAGGATCTGGTGAGTGGTGAGCCTGACAGCCTGCATTTTACCGAGTGCTTTGGAGGATTTTCATATGCCTTGAGTTCCACCATTGCTAGAAGGCATCTTGGCCTGCCCAGGCAGCAGGAAGAAGGCAGGAGCTGCCAAAGTAGCCATGCTAGCAGGTTCTTTTTCAAAAGAATTGCACCTGGGGGGAGGAAACAAGAGGACACTGCAACCAAATGAACCAGACAGTGGGGAAACCCTAATGGAGGCCTGGAAACGCCAATCCGGAAAGCTCCTGGAGAGCCCCAAAGGGAGAAAGTTTAGTGCTGGGAGCTAATCACGATAAAAGCCAAACAGCACACGGGGGAATGGGATGAAAGTTTAATTACATGGTGTGGCTAAGCTGTAATTATTAATTACTGACAGCAAAAAATAACTTATTGATCAGGGCCTCTTGCTAATTACCAGGAGGCCCAGTGTCATGCTTGCCTGGGGCTCAGCTGTCAAAAGCTCCACACAGCATGAGTGTGGGGTGGGAAACGGTCCTGCTTCTTTCCTATCCCCATCTATCCCCATCTCTTCTACCCTGAGTACCTCTTGATGTCAGCTGGGAGGGTCTGACATGCCCTTCACATTGTGGTATGTCAAGTGAGTTAGGTTCTTGCTACTGCTGGCTGCAGAAGTCCTCCTTTGTGGGGTGGAGTCACTCGGGACCCCAGAACCAGAGACCAAATCACACAGGCAGGCTGCACCTGCTGGGGAAACTCTCTCATGCACTGTTTGGCAAATACTTATCGACCACCTCTCCCCCATGTCCTCTACTGGGAGGCTGGAGTATGGGCCAGCAATCTCATTCTGTCAGGCAAAGGGGGCTGGGAAGGAGGCCAATCCCTTACCGCAGACCTGCATTTAAGTGGGACCTGAGCTTTAAGATGGTGTGTTAAACTGCATATTGGAACATATTTGACCTTGTTTCCTAGGACACAGTCGGCCGTAAGCTAAAGGAGAGGGGAAATGGGATTGTTTCCTGTCCTCGGGGTTCAAAGAATACCTGGGGAGTTGTCTGAAGCTGCCCAGTGGTCAGCTTTCATACCCTCAGCGATGGAGGGCTCACTACCTTCTGCCAGCTGCTATTAGACATTGCCTCATGCATGTTGATGAAGGAGTTGGCTAGTACGCTGTTGGTTACCCTAGAACTTAATGGGTTCCCTGCTTGGCAGGAAGCCCATTTCCTGACTCCCGGCCCCCTGGGGAGTGGGGAGCTGGAGCTGGAATTGACATTGGGTGGCTGAGCAGCTGTGGGTTATCCACTTTGGCCCCCCCATCCCCAGCACATTGCTTTAAAGGCCCCTGGAGCTCCCTGAGTGGTAAGAATTAGTCATTGTAATTTGGGGCCTTGGGATGCCAATAGCAACAAATGGGCCAGCAGCAGAGCGGTCTACTGCCTGTAATGGAAAGGAAAACAGGCCAGTTGCCGAGACATCCCTGGTTACATACTGCTTACCAGCCCCTGCTGCCCATATGCTAGGGAGAGACAGAGCCAGGGAGCCTTGCTGGATGAGGGCGTGTCAGGAATTCCCAAGACCCCACCCCAGGAGGGAGTGAGAAAACTGGCACTTCTCTGAGAATACTCAGGGGAGTGTGAACAGGCTATGGCTGAGCCAGGAACCTGGCAAAGCCCTCCTGAGGTGGGGGAGCTCCCAGCTTGGGTCTGCTCCTTGAAGCCCCCACACCCATCACAATGGGATAGTGAACTAAGCCTGCTTCCTCGTCTCTGAAGGGAGGGCATGAAGTGCACCATTTAGCTCCTTGTGGTGGGTTTAGGTGTGAAGTAAGATTATCCAAATAAATTTGCAGATGCTTTTGATAAACCACAGCGGCTTTGCATGCTCTGGTCACATGGCTACAAGAACGGCCCAGTCCCTCCTCTGCTCCCTCAACATGTCATCTCCACGCATTCACTCTTGTATCTATCTGCACAGACCCACCTGTTCTTCTCAGAGGTCTCTGTGAGCCGACCTCTAACTCCCTCCAGCATTTGTGTAGTTACTTACTGACTTCTAGTTTCCTCAGGACCCTAGCTGATGTCCCCATACTCTGGACACCTGTATTTATGGCATCTCAGAGCAGACACTGCTGTCTCTCTGCCCTGTCTCACACCTGCCTCCCAGTGCACTGACATGTTACATGGTCTCTCGGGTATCAATTTCTCTCTTGTGTTTTTCTGAATTCCCAGCCTCAGTGTCAGTGCATGGTACACAGGGGTCTCAAAAAATGTGAATGAATGAATGAATGAATGAATGAGTGAATGAATGATGCTTCCTCTTGCCACCTGGCCCTGCCTACCTCTCCAGCTTCCAGTTTTGCATGGATGGGTGGCTTCTAAAGTGTCTGTGGTCTGCTTTGTTCTGTGGAGAGCGTCTTGTGCCAAGCAGCAGAACATGCCAGATTAAGAGCCTGACCCCAACAGTTATAGCCTCTGATGGTGGCATCTCCACGTTCCATTGAGGGAGGATCCTGCTAGGAAGTTCTGGCATTCCTTTCCCAGCCATCCTTGGCTCTGGACCTGCCGGAGAAGCTGGCTCTAGCAGCCTAACTAACCTTGGGGTCCCTACCGAGTCCCCGCCAGCTGCCCTTTACTCTTCATAGGGAGCAGGAGTAGAGAGGAGGGATGAAGAGTTTGGGGTAATGCCTACTTGTGCATAGATGCACTATATATAACACACAGGATCCTGTAGAGGAGAGGAGACAGGACAAGCCATGTCAATATCCAAAGTCATCAGTCCCTCTTTTGACAGCCATTGGCCAGTCTTGACTATGGCCTCACCCAGTGTCAAGGGAGAAAAGTAGAGGAACTTAGCAGAGCTAACTGCCCAGGTGCTCTGGCTGTGGCATCAAACCATCAGATGACCCCAGGATTCTGTGATCCATGTGTGTGTGTGTGTCTTCTTGCCATTGCCCCAGGCTGCCCCTTGGCATCTTCTACCATCTTCTCAGTGAGACTCAGCCATTGGCCTGGAAGATGCTCAGCTGTTGGGAGACAGGACTGGTCTAAGGATGGCAGCAGAGGTTAAAACAGCTTTGGGTTTCCTCCTGCTGACCTTCCTCATCCACCTCCTCCTCTCCCTCATCCCCACCCCCCTCCATTCTCTCTTTTTGCTCTTCCTCTTGGCTTTGGCCTCTACCCCTGTTGTATTCTCACAAGGCTTGATCTTGGCAGAATTGAGGATGCCTTCTCTCCTCCTTCCTGCCACCCCCGCCCCGGGGCATCACAGAGCTGTTGGAGAGGCCTCCCTCGGGTCTCCTGACTGGCTTGCCAGTGACCAAGCCCCACAGGAATCTCCCAAATGGAACAGGGTTTGGGATGGGGAAGGAATGAGGTAAGAAGTGCAATTAGAGTTTGATGCCAACCAGGAAGCGATTAGTGGCCCAAAGGGGCTATGAAATTTTGATGCCGTGATCATCCAGGGAGAAGGAAATATTACTGGCATGCAGCTCACACAGGGAACTGAGCTGCTGTGGTGGACATGGGGACTCTTGAGGGACTGTTGGAGCCAGAATCCTGGGAAACTCTCTGGTCAACACTAGAGATGCAGACCAGGGAGGCCATCAATATGTGCTTTAGAATCCAGGTGACAGGAGGGGTGTGGCCCAGGGCTCCAGTGTTCCAATTGCCGCTGCCTAACATGAGCTTACGTTTCTGAGTTAAGCCAGATTCCCCATGTGTTTTTTAAACTATAGCCACCAATGCAGCTTGAAACATCAGAGGCCCAGCTAGGACAGCACACACTGCTGGGCAGCTTCAATCATGGGTGGACCCCTGGGTTCCTACTTACCATTTACTGCCTGGGTGACCTTGGATAATTCAGAGACTGTATTGCCTCAAAATTTCTTTATGCATAAAGTAGGAATAACAGTTCTATCTGTTTCATTGGCTGTGACAGGGGTTAATGAGATAGGCAAAGCTCTTAGGACACTAGTCACTGTACAGACACCTCTAAATAAGCATTGTTATAATATTACCACTTCCTCATCTTAGTAGGAGAGAAACCACATAAACTTTGGGCCTAAGACTAAGCAGGTACTCTGGTCCCAAAGACTTCTGTTTCTTCTGTCTGTCCTTCACAAGCCTCCAGGGGCATCTGAATTCTGCATCAGGAAATTATTAGGCTAGGATACTCACTGTCTCTAGCTGCAAATGCAAACGTGCCCCCAGAAAGCCTACACAGTCAGTTATTCTCAGCTGTGCAAACTTCAGGGCATGTGTTTTCACTAGATCCTTTCATAAAAATGTCAAGTTGATATGGGTGGCCCTCCAGTCCAACCCTTGAAGGAGGGTGACCAAAACAAGAAAAAAAAAGATGTTAATATTGTTAGCACCCAATCCAGAAGCATTCAGTAACTGCCAAGATCACCTGATTTGGGAGAAAGAGATGATGACACATGTCGTGCCCTGGGTTTGATCCCCAGTACTGCAGACAGACAGACAGACAGACAGACAGACAGACAGACAGACACACACACACACACACACACACACACACACACACACACACACACACACACGGAGAGGGGGGAAGAGACTGAGGGGAAGGGATGAGAGACTATGAATGTAGGTCAGCTGCTTCCCAGGGCACTGCCTTTGATCTGGGCAAGATGGCGCCCTCAGGCACTATATGCCACACTGCTTCCGACCTACACGTCAAGCGGATTTGAAAACAGTGTCCTGTGTGGCTTTTTCCGGCTTTACAGGGACTGGGCAAGGCATACACCCTAAGAGGGCTTCCCCCTCTCTCTAAGGAAGCCCAGGCTTCCCTCAGTTCCCCACATGCACACCCACAGGGTCTTAGCCATAGGTTCTGAGTGCAGAGACCCCAGGTGTCACCATCCAACACCTCCCTTCTTTGTACCTGTACACAGGCTCTAGCCCAAGTCTAGGCTGCCCTCCCCACCAAGGGTCCTGTGAGCACCCATCTCTTCCAGCCTCACTTGCGGATGGACTCTCAGTGTCCTCCACTAACCCAGATCCCATTTGTCCCCCTAAGTCTCATGTGAAGCCACCATTGAACCCAGATGTAGCACAGGCCTCAAAATTCCCACTCTCAAGACACATACAGGCTAGGTGCTCTAGCCCCTCAAGCTGGGTTCCCATCATTTCTGGATGCCTGCAGGCTGGGTGCCCTGAAAGGACAGGGCACTTTATCCCCTTAGGATGCCTACTTGCTGGATGCTCTGTCCTCTCAGAACACCCAGATATTGGTGCCCCACCTTCTCTGGATGCCTATGTACCCGGTGCCCTGTCCTTTTGGGGCCTACAGACAGGGTATCCCAGCGCCTCAGAATGTTCATCCCAGCGCCTGCCCCATTCTCTTTGGCCTTGTTGATGCTGACTGATCTTATGTGTATGGTGTGTGTGTGTGTGTGTGTGTGTGTGTGTGTGTGACTGATCTCTTTAATTACAAACTCCTTGAGTCTAGATAATAACGCTTCATCAACAAGGATGGAGGTATTAGACATCAATTACTTTCCCAATTAATAAACTTAACCCTTTAAAGAGCAAGCCATGCAAGTTCAAGAAACCAGAGAGAAGAGAGCAAGTTGATAACACCAGAGGCCACTACCAAGATTCTCACTGGCTCTTTCTGGGCCGGGCTTTTTGACCCCTGTGGCTATAGAGTCCACCCTGGGAAGGCGTGGGGGCATTGGTAGCAGTTCCTAAGTCTTCTAACATGACTGTCATGGTAGACCAGGGTGAACACTGCCTAGGTGGGTCTGGCTGAATGACCCAAATCCACTGCCCATCCACATAACATTTTCCCTTCTACTATTTTATTTTCCAAATAAGTAGAAATTTGCATTCCACTCCATAGCATATCTGAATTCCATTTGCACACTCAGAGAATATTTCAAAGCCAGATGATACCTGCTAAGATGTATAGTGTATCTTCCCCATGACTTCCTTGGACCTCTGGAGGCACATGGAAAACAAAAAGCACAAATGAGATGATTTGTTGGGCCATGTCTTCCAGAAAATTCTTTTTATTTATTTATTTATTTATTTTCTTCGAGACAGGGTTTCTCTGTGGCTTAGGAGGCTGTCCTGGAACTAGCTCTTGTAGACCAGGCTGGTCTCGAACTCACAGAGATCCGCCTACCTCTGCCTCCCAAGTGCTGGGATTAAAGGCGTGCACCACCACTGCCCGGCCTTCCAGAAAATTCTAAGGTACCTGATATATGTATTCCAGCCATTCTCATTTAAAAATTTCCGCAATCTTCTAAAGCAATTGAGTCACGCAGTTAGCTGGGGCCTTGATAGCCACCTTCCAAGCCTGGCCTATGACAATGACACTGAGGGTGAGCAGTGTGAGGATTGCATCGGGCTGTCGTCTTGTCAGGTGTTCTGCCATTGAGCTGGTAAGTGTTTCTGTGTTCCTCAGCTTTGGCAGGTCAGTTCCAGGCCACTGGGGGCTTGTCTCCTGGCCCCTCCTTCCTCATTTTGATTGAGCCTGGACAACCAATCAGCAGCACTGTTGTAGAAGTAGAAGCCTTGGAGCCAAGCAATCAGGACTTCAGACTCTCCTTAGGGACAGAGACCTCTGGACGTTGTTGTGTCATTTACTTTTCTCGTTGCTATAACGAAAATATTCATTGAATGAAATGTAAGAAAGGAATTGTTTGGGCTCAGTTTGAGGGTACAGTCTGTTGCAGTGGAGGCCTCATGGCAGCGAGAGCTCAGGGCAACAGGTCACATTGCGTTCACAGTCAGGAAACAGAAAGGGACGAACACTGGTGCTCACCTCCTTTTCACTTAATTCAAGACTCCATCCCATGGAATGGGTCTTCCCTCTCCACTTTCTGGAAACATCCTCATGGGAACCCCAGAGGGGTAATTCCTATGTAAATCCAAGCCCAGTCAAGTTGGTGATGAAAATGAACCTTGACAGGTGGATAGGTATCTTCCAGAAGAACTGAGGCCAGGGTGCTGACCTGGAAGCAGCTGCTTGCATGCACTGTCTTTCTTCTAAGCCAAGTGACCTTGGCCAGTGAGCAGCCATCTCTGAACTTCACTGTGAGCAACGTGACTGCTTTCTGCCCAGCTTCCTTGTTGGTCTGGGTGAAGGGCAAATGCCATGTCTGTGAATGTTACACACCTACATTTGAGGTTTTATGAAAAGATGTAGTAAAAATACTCACCCTAAGACCTGCGTAGTTGATAACAGCCCGATATGTAACTTCTCCACGGCATGTTTGAATTTATCTTCTAGAAAAGACCATCTTCTAGCAGAGCACTGTCTTCAGTGTACTTTCTTCTCTGTGGCAGCTCTGGGCACTGAGCTCTGCTTGGACAGCCAGCACTAGCTAAGTGCTTTTAACATGATTCTGCCATGCGTGTGTGTGTGCGCGCGTGTGTGTGTGTGTGTGTGTGTGTGTGTGTGTGTGTGTGTGCATGCATGTTCATATGTGTGTGTGTATATATGTGTGTTTGTGTACGTGTGTGTATGTGTGTGCATATGTATGTGTGTGTATATGTGTGTATGTATGTGTGTGTGCATGCATGTTCATATGTGTGCATGCATGTTCAATGTGTGTGTGTATGTGTGTATGTATGTGTACGTGTATGTATGTGTGTGCATATGTGTGTGTGCATGCATGTTCATATGTGTGTGTGTATATATGTGTGTATGTGTGTGCATATGTATGTGTGTGTATGTGTGTGTATGTATGTGTGTGTATGTGTGTGTATGTATGTATGTGTGTGTATGTATGCATGTATGTGTGTATGTATGTGTACGTGTGTGTGTATATGTGTGTGTATGCATGCATGTTTGTACAGTGTATGTGCACATGTGTGTATTCATGCTCATATGGGTGTGTTTGCACATATGTGTGCATGCATGTTCATATGGTTGTATGTGCATGCGTATTCGTATGGTTCACATGTATACACATGCATGCTCACATGGGTGCATGTGCAAATATGTTTGCATGCATGTAGAAGGCAGACATCAACCTTAGGTGATATTGCTCAGGAGCTGTCCGTCTTGTGTTTTGAGATGGGGCTGTTCACAGACCTGGGCCTCACCCATTTAGCTAGGCTGGCTGACCAGGGAGCCCAGAAGATCCACCCATCTCTGCTTCCTCAGCGTTGAGATTACAAGTGTGTGCCACTGTGCCCAGCTTTTCCATATGGGCTTCTAGGGATCAAACTCAGGTCCTCATACTTGCCAGGCATGTACTTGACTGCCTGAGCTATCTTCCCAGCCTGATCTCCTCCTGACTTCACTAGACATTCTGTGCTTTGGGAACCAGACCCCGGGAATGTCAGTCCAGCCTCCCAGGCTCCCACCTGGCAGCCAGTCTGGTCAGCACCATTGTTTGTCTCTTGCTGCCCTGGCACAAGGTCTTGGAAGCCAGAAAGTAACAAGTCTATGCCCAGGGTTTATGCCTACTGTCCATCATCCCTGTGGTCTCTTCTCTCTGGGCAGCATGGAGTGCTGCTCAGCATTATGACCCAGGACTTCTCTGTTCAGGCCCTCTCTCCCTGCCTGGGTGTGGTTCCTGCATCCGGGGGTTGGCAGATGGGCAGTCTCCGGCCAGGCTGCCGGGGAGGGCCGGGGGAGTTCCTCATTAGCTCTGCTCCAAGCTCATTATCAGTCTGCGCATCACTGGGTGAGAAATGGCTGTCGTCAGGACAGTAATAAATACATGCCTGTCAGGGTTGATGTGATTGGAGTAATGAAGAGAGAGCAGCCACTGAGAGAAGGATGCTGCAGGCTGTGGCTTCAGGTGGCCGGAGAACTCCGTCCACTGCCCATCCCCCTGACCTAAGAAGCAGAGGGCTGGTGGGGGGGGGGAAGGAGGGGTTAGCATTAAATGTCTTTCTCCTAAAACTGTGCTAAATGAGAAACCTAGAAAGTTCTGGAAGCTATCAGGTAAAAGGGACATGGTTCAACACCAGGAAGAGAGGAACGAGAGGCTGAGGCCCCTATCCTCAGCCTTGGCCTGAGCAGAGGCCAACAGGACCAGCCATTGGATAGTGGTACTTTTGATGGCTCAGCCTCCCTCTCTAGCCCTGGTTCTAGAACAGCCTGCAGGAAGGCGTGGGGGGAACACAGGGCCTATTGTACACACCACCCGGCCCGCCACCTCGCCTGCAATGTTAGAATGCATTGTGTCTCAAGGAACTTGGAATGTGCAGCGCTGAATGTGGGGAATAAGCTCCCAGTTCAGCTTCTCTCCCTCTCTTCTAGGGAAGAACCTTGGGGCACTGGGCTGAGTCCAGACCGGACCAGACTGGGTCTCCTAGACTCTGACGGATGGGAGAGGGGAGGGAGCTCAGACTGTTATGATGCCAGGCCCTGGGGCACCTGGAGACTGGAGCAGGCGCACAGGGCGGAGGGGGGGCGGGATGAAGCTGTGTCATTCTCTCTGCAACCTCAGGAGCCACCTGTCTAGTATGGATTGAGGGTGGCCAGGAGTGGGGGTTCTCTTGGAGGCCGTATTCAAATGCAGATCCCCCAGACACTGTCCCCCGAGCTTTGAAACCGGCCAGTCCGAGGTAGGGCCTAGAACTCTGCATTTCTAACAAGTTCCCAGTCTGGGGACCACACTCTGAGATTGCCTAGTGTAGAAGTTTGACCAGAGCAGGGATGTCCTGGCTGTGACTGGACTCAGTGTCCTCGATCCAGAAGGACTGTGCTGCAGGGCTGGACTTGCAAACACCTGGACTGTGGCCTTGCACTCTGGGAGAGGTGGCACTTGGTCCTTTCATTTCCTCAGAAAGTCCTCGCTCTTAATGTCTGCATTAGTCAGATTTCTACTGCTATGACAGAGTGCCTGAGTCAATTGAGTTAGTAAAGGAAAAAGGCTGGCTTATGCTCCTGGCTTTGGAGGGTTAGTGCATGGACTTTTGACACGCGCACACGCGCACTCAACACACACACACACACACACACACACACACACACACACACACACACACACAGTGAGGGGAACCTAATGGAAGGAAGTGTAGTGACTGGGGTGTGCCTTTGGGGATATTGGGTCAGTGCTCCCTTCCTCTTTCTCCCTTCCCAGACACAAAGTGGTGCGCACCCTCCTCCTCTGCCTTGTGCTGTCCTTAGGTTGCACTGTTCCACCGCAGACCCAGGGCACCACGGCCTGTCCCCTATGCAGGATGGACACATCAGCAGAAGTGGGGGTGGGAAGACTGCAGATCAGAGGGCCACTTCTTTCCTCACAACCTTTTCTGACTTTAGGAGCCCCGTGATTCATTGATGAAGCCCCTAGCTCCTCCCAGACATCCCTAGACTCCTTCCCTCTACTACCCCAAAAAGTTTGTCCCCAGACACATGAAGCTCCAGATCATAGCTCAGGGGAACCTGCACTTCTTACAGACAATTCACTTTTGGGTGTCCCAGAACCAAGGTGTAATAACAAGAAGCCCTATAGACAGCGTTTGCCGCGCTCCCAGGCATCTTTCCAAACGCCTTGTGTGGCTTCCATGCTTAGACTCTCTCCATGAGAAGAGATGTGTTAGCCCCACTATATAAATGAAGAAATGGAGGCAGAGAGCTCTAGCGACTTACCCCCATGTCCCCCAGCCTGAGAGTGAATAGATTCAGGAGCCATCCCAAGTATTAGGTTCTGAGTCTATATTTGCCACCAAGATGGGCCAGGGATGATGATCCAGTTGGCAATGGCACTTCTCTATGGCATGTTTCAGTGTCTCTCTCTGTCCACGTGAAGGGACTCCTAGGGTGATCTATTTTGGGGAACGCATGTGGGGATCCCCAGATTTGAAGGGCAAGAGGGCTCAGGAGGCCCCTTGCTTTACCTGCCTCCCACCCACCTTTAAAGAGGCCCCATTCCCATGGCCAGCCTGTAACTTGGTCTAGCCCTGCTGCTCAAGAGTGTTATTTACCCTAACTAAATTAGCCAAACCTCTGGTTCCCTGTCTGCTGAATGTGTGTTTAAAGCACATGAGTGAAGCCCCTCTGATACAGAGGCTTTGGGGGAGGAGCATTAGGTTAGTCCTGGAGTCAGCCTACCACCATGCCTGGCCTGTTTGGGCATAGCTGGGATTCTCTAGAAGCTGCTACTAGGGCTAATTCACCCAACCTGCATAGCCTATGTCTATGCCCTTGGGATGACCCCTCTTGCCCTTCAAATCTGGGGATCCCCACATGCGTTCCCCAAAATAGATCACCCTAGGAGTCCCTTCACGTGGACAGAGAGAGACACTGAAACATGCCATAGAGAAGTGCCATTGCCAACTGGATCATCATCCCTGGCCCATCTTTGATTCAGGACACATCGACTGCAGGATGCTAGGCTAGTGCATGCCCCTGAGGAAGCAATGGGGCGCTGTGCAATCTGTAAGGTGGATTCTGACTCCAAGGTGTAAAACAATGAGAAAAGAAAGAGGCTCATGCAGCGGGTAAGCTGTGCTGGTGGCTAGCCTGTCTACACTGCTCATGCTTCCCAGCTTCCCTCTGAGCCCCCCATATCCCCATGGTAACCCATGATTTGCCCTTTGCCATCCCAGTGAGCAGAGCAGGCCAGTCAAATCAGTGCTGAAGATCCACTTCTCACCCATGCAGCAGCAATGCTGGGCTCTCTTTGGAGCCGGTGCCCCAACCAGAGCTGAATTCTTGGCTGTAGCTTGGAAGGCAAACACAGAGACAGAGCTACCCAGTGAACCGACCCTCAACAGAGCCAGGGAGTGGACTCATTTGGTAAAGTGCTTGCTCTGTCCTGAGTTCCAGCTCTGGAACCCACGCGAAAAGCCTGGGCATGGTAGTGTGCGCTTGTAACCCCAGTTACAGCAGACACAGGAGTATCCTCTGAGGTTTGCAGGCCAGTCAGCCTGGACTGATTGGTCAGTTCAAGACCAAGGGAGACAGCCTGTCTCTATAAACAAGATGGCTGGCCAGCACTTAAGGATTGATTCCTGAGGTTGTCCTCTGACTTCCACACTTATATACACACACAAACACACACACACACACACACACACACACAAACACACACAAACACACACACACATGCACACTCACACACACACACACACACACACACACACACACACACACACACACACACACAAGAGACCCCCAGTGAGTTAAACTCTTAGCATCTAACCATAGACCAGGTATCCTGGGCAAAACTCCCTACTCTGTTCCAGTGTCCAGACACCCCAGGTCCTTGGCCCACTGCTTTCTAGAATGTCCTAGACTGAGGAAGCCTCTCCCCACCCTGCCCTGCCACAAGCTCACATTCCTTCCTCAGCTGTGCCCAGTGCCAGCACCTGTTTCCCGGGAACGAGGCCCCTGAGGAGTGAATGTCTGGCATGGGTTCAAGATGGGGGTAAAGGAGCATCCCCTCCCCCACAACTGCGACTGCCAGGACAGAGTATAGCCACTTGGCATGTCCTTTCCCCTTTGGCCAATCCCAAAAGGGAAATAAAGGGCTTGGCTGAGAGACCACCAGGACTCTGGGGACAGGCTGGCACAGCTGTGCCCATCCACCCTGCCCTTGGGCTTTGTTTTGGGGAGGTTTCCTTGGAGAGGCCAGGGCCTGAGACAGCTGCTCTCCTCCCAGCTTCCCACTCAATTCCCCCTACCCCGCCTTGACCACCTGGTTAATCTGTCACTGCAGACCAACCTAGAGGACAAGGAGCTCCCTGTCACCCTCGTCTTTCCCTGCCCCTCCCTGCAGAAGGCCCCTTCTTGCATCTGTCGCCTCTCTGATGGTTTCCTTGGAGCTCCAGGCCTCCAGGCTCTGGTTCTGTGGGTTCATGGGCCTGCAGCAGCCCACTCCACAGCCTCAGTGCTACCCAGTCACCACTCGGTGACAGCTACTTTAGAAGATGGTCTGTGTGCTAGCTCGATGGCGAGGCAGGCCAGCTTCCTCATCTGCAAGGCCCAGCACAAGATGAGAATGCAACCTCTTACTGTCAAGTGGTTATGGATCTTAAAAATGATATCAGGGAGCATTAGACCAAAAGCCTAGAGTTGACCACGCAAGTCCCCTGCCCAGAAAGTCCTCCTTGTCTATCTAGTTGGGGGTGGTCAGGACCCTGGAAATTTCTCTCCAGAGAGCTGTTTCATACTCTGAAGTTCCGGTTACCCAAGTGCCTGTTTCCTGTTATCTCCTTCTCTGAACCCTCTTCCTTTCCCTGAGTCAAGGGGCCCCCTCTCATCACAGACCCCACGGCTAAGTTAAGAGATGGGCCGAAGAATGGTGAGCAAGCTTGGAAGCTTCCCATGTTCTCTCCAGTTTCATACAAGATGCCAAGGAATGAGAGCCAGGGGCTGAGACTCCAGTGCCAGCATGCCTGGTCCTGTCTGCTGGATGATGCCTTCTCTGCCTCTGGCTCCTCACTTCACAAGAGGCCAGATACAAAAAGCCACAGGCTTCTCAGCCTTCACACACTCCAGCAGGAATCCCTGCCCTGCTGCTTGCCTACCTCAGAGAGGCTGCACCTCACCCACCTCTGCTCCGTCCAAAGCGGGACAGGTGCTCAACTTGGGTCAGCTGACTAGCACAGACCCTGGAGACCATGGCTAATAGAAAAAGTTGACTTTGGCTCCTGGCTTCAGAAGTTTCTGTCTGTGATCGACGGAACCCCTGTTGTCTGGGGACCTGTGATGAGGTGGTGAATCTTGGTGGCAGGGATGGGGGTGGGTGGCAGAGCAAAACCCCTCACTCTGGCTCCCGGGATTCCCTTCAAAGGTACGCTTCAATGACCCAAAGAATTCCACTCTAGCCTAAGTTCAATCAGAAAACAACCAAAACACTATTAGAAGGCTGTCGACACTTTCGGAGTGCCACGCTGGAGACCAAGCCTTTGTCACACAGGCCCTAGGGAACCCTCAGAGAGTATGAAGCCTCACAGCAGGGCTGATTCTTTTAAGGAATTTAGGAAGATCCCTCAAAGCCAGATAGATTGTCCCGCTGTCTCCAGCAGTGACATGGAGCACCCGGAATGTAGTGGGCACCCAATAATACCCCTTCCTGTAAGCTGTGTGCCTCTGTAACATTCATTTTGCCAGCTGGACCTCCCCCAGGTGATGCTAGGTCACTGGGCTCTGATGGTTCCTATCCTAGAGTGGCTGAGAGCATGCTCAGGCTGGCAGCAGAAGCAATCAACGGACTGCCCCAAATGCAGAAGCTGGGGGCCCCACCCCCATGATGATCAGCAGCCACTTTGGATCCCCAGGTGGCAGGTGTTCTCATCAGAGTCCCGGAAGCCCTAGAGCTGCCTGACTGCTGTGGTTATTTTAGGAGCCTGGAGACCTCAAAGTCAAGTGGCCAGCTCCACCCGCCTTCCTGGAATATATGGAAAAGTTACATGTCATGGTTAACACTCATCCATTTGGAAGCCCAATTTTCTGTCTGGTGCCCCAGCTGGAGGGCTGATGGAGGTGTGGGGGTGCTTATTAGCTAGGCCTTGGGTTCTAGAGCCCCACCCTCCGAAAGGAAAAGCTTCTCAGAGGCATCAGTTTTGTTAATGGCTGTTTGCCGGGCTAGGTTGGGAGGGGCTTCCGTGGTATAAGAAGGACTTGAGAAAGAATCACTCCTTAAATAAACAAACCCTCAAATTCTCCAGGGACCAGCCAGGAGAGCTCTGCAGGAGCCATCATTTATTTAAGGGCAGTTCCCTACAGTATGGTGCAGATCCATTAAACAGCTAGCCTGGACCCACAGGCGAGGAGAGACTGCAGAGGGAACTGAGGTCTAGGGGCTTCTGGGGAGCTGGCCCTGAGGCAGTCAGGGACTCAGCATAGAGTAGAAGCCAGACCTGAGTGCTCCCCCACCACCTCCACCCCTGCAGATCAGGGAAGGAAGAGGAAGGAGCTGGCTGGGGGTGGGGATGGGGCACCATCTTAGTTTTCCAGTTGCCCTCATTCTCCTCCCTCCCCTTCCTCCTCTCACTCTCTGAAAGCCTGGGCGGAGACCCTCTTCCCCTACCTGCATGCTGATCAGACTTCAGTTTCAAAGCTATTGAAGACCACTGAGCTCATGGGTAATGGAAGAACCCCAAAGCCAGACTATATCAATGGCCTTCGGCAAACAGCTTAACCTCCCTGAACCTTAGTTTCCTTACCTGTACATCATGAGGTAGCAGGCACTCCATGAGGTAGCGATAAGGATGGGATTATTTTATAAAAGGTCCTAGGAGAGGTGCTGGCTCACAGGCGGCGTGATATAAATATGTATTAAATAAGTAAAACTAAGCTGGGAAGCGATCTTCAAACCTGGAAGAGACGGCACTCCATGGAGGAAGCAGCAAAATGAGACGTTTAATCCATCATGGTTAGGAACTAGAGATACAGGTTAGTCTATGAGGCTTGGAGGTCACCAAAGGAGCAGAGGTCCTGAAGACAGGACCGTAAGTCCGAAAAAGGATGGATGATGTAGCAGGTTGGGTCCTGCAAGGATGGGGCCAGGGAGTGAAGGTTCTTGAATCCAAGCCCAAGTCTTTGGAGATACAGTTCCACAACGCTGGGACCCAGACCAGCCAAGCCCCACCCATACAGGCATGAGGTACCTGAGCATTGCTCTTGGACCTTTCTAGATCTGAAGGTTTCCATATGGTCCTTTCTGGAGCCCTTGTTGAGTGGGAGGGTTCAAGAGATCCCATCTTGAGTAGAAGGTGGGATGCAGAGCAAATCGCTATGCTTGGGTAGCAGTGCTCCCAGCCTCCTTCCTACTAAAATACTACCCCCCTGAGAGGAGGACAGCAAGGAGAAGGAGGGGGTAAGATTGAGGGCTGCTCCCTCCACCACTGCCTGCCGGTCCTGAGCTGAGGAAACTTGCCCCACACATGAACACAATTCCAGTCTGTAGAGTCGAGAGGGTCAGCCTGCAGGTCAGGAAGGCGTCAGCCAGGGAGGAGAGACTGCTGCATTGCTGGGCAATCTGCCTACACAGGCATGCAGACACAGTGGGGTGCAGGGGAGGGTCCAGCATGTGGCTGACTTTCTGGCAACCCAGAGATGAAAGGACTCTCTCCCCTTTAGTTGACCCCTCTGCTCAACAGGGAGAAAAGTACTTTAGCCGGTAGCTGATCTGGAATGAGACTGGGGAAGCCTTCTGACGTTGGAAATGTGGAGCGTAGCATTCTCCACACAGCATAGGATGAAGGGGTGAGGGAAGCTGAGTCACAGGGACACACGGGTGGGTCCCGTGTCCGTATCACCCCCCTCCTCCCTTTGTTCTACCATGGGGACATACAGGATATGCCACCGAAGGACATAGACTCCCTTGCTGCCTTTTCAGATCGTAATCGTTGGTTTTCAGAAGTTTGACAGTGATGTGTCTAGATACGGCTTTCTTTGCATGTTTCCTCATTGTGGGTCACTCGCTATACTGAATCGGATGCGTATGTATGTACATGTATATGATTCTATTTATTGTTTGTGTGCATGTATGATATGTGTGTGAATGTGCAAGCCTTTGGGAGTCTGTTCTGTCCTTCCACCTTTACGTGGGTTCCAGGGATCAACTCAGGTCATCAGGTGTGTGCAGCAACTACTGACTCTAAGCTATCTTACCCGCTCTCTTGAATCTTTATATTTATGTCTTTTGCCAAATTTGGTGAATAGCCAAATGTATCTTCGAATATTTTGCAGCTTGTCACGACCTTTTTGGCTTTTGTCCGACGTGAGGCTGTAAATGTGTGTATGCAGGCAATTGAGTAGCCATATATGTGAATGCGATTTCTGAATCCCATGATAGTTCTTTATCTGTTTGTTGTTGTTGTTGTTGTTGTTTCAGGAACCAACAACCTTCCCACACACACACAATCACTGAATAATTCAAAGGCACTTTTTTAAGTTTGTGTACACTTTGTGTATCTTGTGTATGTTCCATGTGGGTGCAGTGACCACAGAAGCCAGAAGAGGGAGCCAGAGTGTCTGGAGCTGGAGGTGAAAGGTGTGAGCCCACCCAGTGTGGGTGCTGGGAACTGAACTCGGATCCTCTGAAAGAGTAGTGCACGCTTTAACCACTGGCCCCAATTACTGAGCTATTTTACTTCCTCACCCGTGACTTCATGCTAACCCTTGCCATTTTCATTTTACTGTAACTCCTGACGGGTGTGAGGTGCTCTCCCATAGTGGGTTTGATTTTCTTCATATTAGTCTATGGACTTTACAAAATCATCTGCCCTCCTTCCCCACTCCCTCCTTTGTCCTCTGCTCTCTCCTGCTGCTTCCTCACCTCCTCTCCAAATGATGTCCATTCTGTTTCCATGTCAACAGGAAGGAACTGGATTTGTATTTTTCTGACGAGCAATGATTTTCCCATGATTATTAGTTGGCCATTTGTATGTCTTATCTGGAGATACTTCTATTAATCCTTTTTTTCCCGTGTGTGTGGGTAAGTGATATATGCATGTGTGCTTGTATGTGTGGGATGCTTTTGTGTGAAGGTGCATGTGTGTGCACGTGTGTGTGTGTGTGTGTGTGTGTGTGTGTGTGTGTGTGTGTGTGTGTGTGCATGTGTGTTAACCTGAGATTGATGATGCTAGGAATCTCCCTCCATTGCTCTTTTCACTTTATCCTTTGAGGCAGGGTCTCTCGACCAAATCCAGAGCTTGTCCATGTGGCCAGTTTTTCTGGCCAGCTTGCTCTGGGGATCTCCTGTTTCCACCTTCTAAGACTAGAATCACAAGGAGGCTGCTATGCCCACATGGCATTTACATGGATGCTGGCCACACGAGTCCCAGCTATCTTGCTTTGCAGGGCAAGCACTTTAACTGCCAAGCTACCTCCCAGCCCTTTCTGTTTTTAGAGTACATAGGGTTTGTTGTTGTGGTTTAAGTTCTTTTATATATTCTAGACGCTAGACCCTTGTCAAATATATGCCTTATGAATATATTTTCTTCTGTGAAATATTTTTGTTTTCTTGATAATGCTCTTTGATAAACAAAAGTTTTTCAATTTGATCAAATACACCATCACTATTTTGCTGTTCTGTTTTGTTTTCCTATTGGCATCTTATCTAAGAATCCATTACTAATCCAAGTTAACAAGATTCAGCCTGGGCTACATAGTGAGTTCAAGGTCCGCCTGGGCTACATAGTGCATTCTAGGCCACCCGGTGTGTGTGTGTGTGTGTGTGTGTGTGTGTGTGTGTGTGTGTGTGTGTGTGTGTGTGTGTGTGTTCTTTATTGTGTATGTGCCATTTCCAGTTACTCAAGCCCTACTTATTGGAGAGACATTCTTTCTCATGTCTTCACTACTTGACCAGTCATCAGTTGCTGCAGCGGTAGACGTTTGTTTGTAGACTCTTATTTCAGCCCATTGTTATCTATGTCTTTCCCTCTGAGGGGGCCACACCATTCTCCCTACTGCCATTTTGTCCCATTGCAAATGTGACTTTCTGGGCTGCGCTGATGTCATTGTGCCTTCAAGTTCAAAGCTATGAAAACACTGTACCAACTACTCCTTCAGAAAACAAAATCCCTCCAGAGTTTGCCTGCTCCATCTTGCATGCCTTTGCCTTCCATTGGTTGCTTTTGGTATTTGGTCCAGAGTTTATGGGACGGTTACTGGTATGGGTGTTACTCAGCCATGCAAAAGAAGACTTCCACCTATTATGCCCTTTGGCCCACTATTGCTTCTGTAGTTCATAGTATGGATGACAGTGCAGAGGGGGACATGGAACTTCCCTGCCCCTGTGCCCTGAGTCCCCTGTGCTCTTGAGTGTTCAGTAGCCTGCAGATTGCAAAGGGCAATTTTAGTTCAGTTCACTGGTTTCTCAGCCCTACCTCCATCACACGAAGCCTTTTGGTGGCTCCTTGCTGAATATTGAGAGCCTTTGACTGTAAAAAGGCAATTGGGTGGTCCCTTTGTGATTTCTGTCTGGTGTGCCCCAGTGGGTCTGTTTAGGCAATAATGACTGAATCTGTAGCCATGCTGATCTTTACCTTTCCATGGGGAGGGCACATGGGCATCAATGGATGTTTGTGTTCCAAGCCAGAAGCAACATTTGAAATGTGGCCTGGCCAAGGTAGGGGGTGCTAATTCAGTGGGACATTCCTAAGTGTCAGAAGGGTGTTATTTGCAGGCTAATGAAAGGTCTTTGCTTACAAAGCTGCTATTTTCCCTACTTGCAGGTAAGGAGGTCTGATCACTGCTTGCCAGTCTTTCCTCAAATGGTGTTAAGCCCCCAAGCTGTACCCTTCTGGTCTCTTCCTGGTCCACCCCTAGGGCCCTCCTGTGCTGATCCACTGCTGGTAACTACTACAAGAGCAATTTGGCTGGCCCTATCTTCTCTGTTCTGCTTGATTTTGAGGGGACAGTGAGACCCTAATGCATTCCCAAATAGGGCTGTTCACTGGTTAGGTTCCATCAGGTTTTACTAGATCCCTGATGCAGGGCAATGGAAGAGATGATTCTCAAGAGCTCCCTGGGCTCCCTCTGGTCCTCATTCTTTTTCTCCAGGAGGTAGATCAAGAATTCCTTGGTTAATGGGCAGAAAGTGCTTTGAAAACATAAACTGTTAAGTGGCACCAGGGACGGGCTCACTAATTATTTATGATTTCAGGAGAGCCCGTTAATTCACCGGGAGAGGGACGGGCAGTGGAGGAGGGGTAGGAAAGTCATTCAGAAGGCTGCAAATAGCACACACCCCATATACCCATACCTGCATTTGTAGGACAGGGCACGCTCTGTAGCCAGGGCAACAAGGTCTGTAGGTCACGCCACCCGCAGTCCAGTCTCCTCTTGCATCATCAGGACTTTAAGAATAGCCAGGCTTTCCTCCCTGCTGCCCCAGACTAAGACCGTATTCAAACCACCCCGGAAGAGGGAGACTGATGGGTACATCTCAGAACTCCTCAGAGGGATGAGGCTGGAGGGACAGCACAGAGCATAGCCAGTGTGTGGTTGGTAAAGTACTTGCTGCACAGGCATGAAGACTCCAGTTCGAGCCCCAGAACCTGCATAAAAATGCTGGGTGTGGTGGTGGTGGTGGTGGTGGTGTCACAGGCAGTGCTGAGGAAGTGGAGATAGGTGGACCTGTGAGTTCCAGGCCATTGAAGGACCCTGTTTCAAAAGCCATTGAAGGACCCTGTTTCAAAAGGAAAATGGGATCTGGGGTTGACCTCTGGTCTCAATATGTAAGAACACACACACACACACACACACACACACACACACACACACACACACTGCTCGCACATGCCCTCTTGCCTCTCTGCAGGAGCCCTTCATCTCATCAAGGCCAGCCATCTCCCTCACAAGTGTGCATTCAGCTTTGGCCACTTGTGCCTCTGTTCATTGAGTAAATATTGCCAGCTACCTCCCCCATGCCAGGCTGCCAGGCGTAGGCATGTGAAAATCCTTGCTTCTCTCTTTCTGCACCCTCCTTCCCTTCATCAACTGCTTCCTAGGAAGACTGGCTTCTCTGCCCACCCCACCCATCATTCTCAGCTGTCCCCTAGGCCCTGAGCCCTGGAGGAGTCCCGTCTCTTCCTAGGTGCCCCATCAAAGTTCTGGAAAGAACATGTTACCCACACAGAGCCCCTGCCCCAGCTCTCAGGCACTGCCCTAAGGCCAGCCTGTAGTCTTGTGACGTCTCTGCAGTGTTTAGCTGCAATAGGCTCTCCCCCTCTAACATTCTTTGTCCCAGCCTCAACAGCCAAGGTGAAAACTCCATTATTCTAGGAAATGGACCTGTTACCATGCCCTAATTCAGTGAGGAGGGCAAACCAAACCAAACTGCACCAGCACACCAGACAAAGACCACATGCTTTGGGTCTAAGAGTGCAGTGACCACCCAGAAACTCTGGGGTCAGCCTACCTCTGCCTCCTAGGGTGTCCATCTGGAGTCTGTGAATCTGCATATCTGGTGCTGAGGAGGCTCTGGGGCTCCTACTGGGGAGACCTGTAAGGTTTCCAGAGTTTTCCTAGCATGGGAGATGGAAGGGAAGGATAGGGAAGGCAAGGAAGCCTGGAAATCTGGGCAGTCAGCCTGGACAGTACTCTGAGGTCAGTCTGCCCGGGAGCATCCACAGGGCATTCTAGGGAAGAGGAGGTACCAACTCCAGAAGCTGGGTGATGTGTCCACTCTGGCAGACCATCAACCTCATAGTGACAGGATGAATATTACAGCTCAAGGATGGTGTCTGGGTTCCCATTGCTTCTAGTGAACATAGACAATACACCTGCTTCAGCAGAGATGTTCTCTAAGTGCTATGCACAGAGCTTTAAGGATAAATCTTTCCACCAAGCCACCCTAGCCCCACCACCACGTGGGCGGCCAAAATAACACACAGAGACTTACATTAGGTACAATGATGCTAGCCAATGACTAGGATTTCTTATCTGCAAGATCAGTCTTAATGATCAATCATAACTATTAATCTATATATTTATAAGACTTATAGAGGACACCGGCCTTGCACCCTGTCTTTCTGGCGGTCACATGGCAACTCCTGGCTCTACTACATTTCCCAGAATCCTCCTCGAATCCTGGTCCTGCCTAATTTGCTTCTCTATTGGCCAACAGTTCTTTATTTATCAACCAATAATGACAAACATATACACAGAAGAACTTCCCCCATCACAGAGCCCTGAACCCCCATTGCTTTACAGGAGTATTTGGTTCCTAGCAGTCCCTGGTAGGAAAGCAGTGGGCTACAGGTAATAGATTGTGATGTCAGGGGGTTGGCATCTGGGCTCTGTTCTGCTAGGAGCTAGGACCCCAGATAATTTACAGCTGTCTCCCCTTAGCTGTGAGGGACACATTCCAAGGCCCTTGGAGGATAGCTCCAAGCCCTGTGTATACTATATTCCCTATGCTTCCACTCCTATGGTAGTTTAACTTACAACTTAAGCACATAAGGTATTAGAAGCAAAGGGAATCCGGTAGAACAATGATAACATTCTATATAAAAGTTATTTAAAACTTTTGAATTATTTCTGGCATTTTCCATGTACTATTTTTGGACTGTGGAAAGTGCAGTCGTAGGTAAAGATGATCAGCACCTGAGCAGCAACATGGGGTGGGTGCTGAAACGAGAGATGTCTGAGGCTGTCCCCGGCTGGATCTTCCCCCAGTCCCTACAACAGAATCCCACATCGTGAGGCAATAGCATCCACACCGAGCACGTGCTTGTATTCTGGTATGGTTCACAGGGCTGGAAAATAAAATCAGAAACAGCGATGATGATAACGACAGAGCACCAGTACTCAGGGAGCCGTTATTCCACACCAGGCGTGACTCGCACAGCAGCTGGGGAGTGGCCTTTATGAGCTCTCTTTTAAAGACGCCTGGGACACCGTACCTCAGTCCTGACCTCCAGCCCAGCCTAGGCTTACAGTCCAGTCTAGGGGGGAACACGTCCCACTAGGAAAATCTAGGATTGCTACTCCAGTGCTAAGGGTTGGCTCCAAGTTCTTTAGGAACTCCTGGGCAGGCATGGGGGCTTCTCTGGGTGCCTCATTGGGCTCTACTGTGAAGCCAACTAGCTAGGAACAGGCCTGCAGGAGAATGATGGAGAAACTCCAGCAAAGGTGGGAAAGGCTCAAAGCAACACTACACTTGGAAAAACTCAACACAGGAGCCTAAGTCAGTGCAGCAATGTAAGCAGGGCAGGAGGCTAGGCTAGAGAGGGCAAAGAATGGGCTGGAAGTCATCTCCTACGTCGTTGGTTCTCAACCTTCCTAATGCTACAGCCCTTTATACAGTTTCTCATGTTGTGGTGACCTCCAGCCACAAAATTATTTCGTTGCTACTTCATAACTGCAATTTTGCTGCTGTCATGAATTGTAATGCAAATATCTGACATGCAGAATATCTGATATGCGACCCCCAAAGGGGTCTTGACCCCACAGGTTGAGAACTGTTGTCTATGTTTTACACACCAAGAGATAGGGGTAGTGGGTTTGCTCGTTTTATTCTCCTCCTCCTCCTCTTCCTCTTCTTCCTCCTCCTCCTCCTCCTCTACTTCTTTTTGAGACAGGGTCTCGTGTAGCCCAGGCTGTGCTTAAACTCACTGTGTAGCCAAGGGTGACTTTGAACTCCTGGTCTTCTGCCTCCACCTCTGAAATACTGAGACATGTGCCACCATGCCCTTTCCAAGGTGCTGGGGGCTGGACCCTGGTCACGGTCCAGGCTAGGTAAGCATTCTACCAACTGAACTACACCCCCAGCCCCTCTTCCTTCTGTTTGATCTGCTAGGACTCTCTGGCTGCACTGTGGAGGGTGTTTGGTTAAGTGCACAGATTCCTTTATTCTCCAAGATACTCCTCACCTCTTCTCTGCTTCGCAGCAAGTCTTGGGACCTTAGTTAATTCCTTCCCAGTGGAATCTAAGAGGCCCCATCCCTCGCCCCTGCCCCTCCTCCCTTCCTCCCAGGGGACTTGGCTGATGCATCCCAGGCCTGGCCTGCTGTAGCCCAAAATAGAAGGGAAGGTGGGGCAGCTGGGGGGGGGGAGATGCCACTGGCAGGGGGCTGGCCAGCCAACAAAGGGGTCCAGGACAACATGATGGATGGATAAGCACATGTGGGGGGAGGGACTGCACAATAGCTCTGATTTCAGACACCGGCCTCCCCACGCCTGCAAACAGCTGACAGCCATGGACAGCGGATGAAATGGGATTAGAACAACCTTTCCAAAGACAGCACAGACTGCAGAGCGTGACAATACTGTCCCCTGTCCGACCAGCTTCGCGGATGACTCTGCCAGCCTGGAACCATCTCTCCCCTGAGGCCTGGGGCCAGGGACCTGGAGGGTGGGGGAGGGGAAGGACAGTCCAGAGAGCAGTCACCATTGGTGTCTCCAGGGAGACCAGGCTTGGACCCACAGAGGGCCCTGGCTCCTGCAAAGGTCACCTTGTCCATCTTCCTGCCCCCTGCCTGGCCCTGGGATTATGGAGTCTTTACAGAGTTGTGTCATTGTTAACTGGCCTTCACTCAACTCTGCAGGGACCTGAGGAACAAATCCCCAGGGCCAGCTGCCCTGTGTCCCCTGCTCCTCAGCATGCCAGGCAGGCCTCAGCACATCACTCTGTAAGGTGGCATTACTTTGCCCACACTACAGTCTTGGTGCACAGGCCTGAGCTGGTACATATGGAGAAGCCAGTATGCTGCTGTTATTATTATTATCATCATATTCTTGGCATCATTGTTATTTGTCTGCTGTGTATATGGATCCCCTCCTTTGGTTCACACTTCCATACCCAATAAGGGTCAGGCTGGACCAAAGGGACCTGAACCAGGGAAATGGAGCCATCCTACTGTCATTGACCAAGTCATGATCTGCAGAAGACCCATTCTTGGCTTCCTCCACCCTCTACCCCGACAGGGCCCCTGGAACAGTGAGGGATTATGGGACCTTCTGAACTAGCTTGTAGCCCACATGCAACCAGGTCACGGCTGGCCGCTGTGTATTTGTGTTTGCCTTCCCCCACTTGAAGAGGCTGCGGCAGGGGTGAAAGGAATTGATGTTTATTTTGATAACGAGTTCTCAATGCGTTTGCAAACTAATAAAATCAACTCATTAGGCTGCATGTTTAATTCACAACTGTACTGTGGGGAGCCTTCCCTGGTGGCTGATGGGTAATGTGGGCTCCCTCCTGAGATGGGGGAGGTGTCTACGGTACTTAAACTCTCTGTGACCGGCAGCATGTGGGAGAGGAGGATCCTGGGCTTTCCTCCCCCTCGGGTCTAGCCCTAGACACAGTTCGAGCCCGAAACCAGAAGATGGCTCCCTCTGTCCCTGGCCTCTGGTTGCATCTCCCAAGATGTGGGCTACAGGGACAGAAGGGCAACGTTGGCAAGAGCCTGGGTCCTGAGGGGATGGGTGTAAGTAGAGGGAATGGACCCTTGATAGCTAAAGTTGAACAGGGAACGTCCTTAATTGAATCATGTGACACAGGGACCCTTGTGGCTCTTTTCAGTCACTTCTTGGAGAAGAAGCATGAGAGCTTAGTGAAGGCAAGTGAGGGGGTCAGGGGTCACTAAGCCTAGAGACTGGTAGTAGCTCAGTCTCATAATGGCAGGCAACAGGTCTTACACCCCATCCTCTATGGATCATGTTCTACACTAAGTGCCGCCGTAGACCCCAGCTAAGACTGTGTTGGGGCTTCTCCCAGATGCTTTCCCTGGGCTCTGGTATCCCAGCAGGAATAGCTGACACAGGAAACAGTTGCAGCATGATCCAGCGTGCCCCATGCCAGTCATGGTAGACCCTGGCCCAGCTATGGAGAGGATTCTGCTCCATCATGGTCTTCCTAGGAAGGCTCTGAGATGGACTGGGCCTTCCTATACAGTGTTTTGTCCCCCAGAGAGGGGGTTCCCTCAGGAATGTCACAGCATAAAAAGAGTGAGCGTTGACCTAAATCTTCTATCTTTCCCTAAGAGAAAGCCAGCATTTATGTCCCTCAAGGCTTATGAGTTTGGATAGCTCAGCCTCTCTGAGACATGAGGCAGGGGCATCTTTTGAGTACTGTCAACATGATTGGAGTCTGGCAGGGCAGTGTCTAGTAAAATCCAGTTCTAGTAAAATCCAGTTTTGCTCCACAGAGAAGACAGGACGGGGAACTGGTTTCACATTCTCTGAAAAGTTGTACCGCATTCCTGACAGATCCTCGTGTTCGTGAATTGGAACGTGGGGACACATGTCACCTGGGCTCTCTTCCTTTTTCCACCTCTGCACACCCACTGCTCATGCGCACTTGCCACGTCCCCTGACACGCTAAGCACATATATCTGCATATACATGAGCACATGTGCACACACAAATGCATGTCTTCATATGACACAGCCTTTTGGACACAGAGTGCACTGTTCAGACACATGCCACTGTGCACAAACACACACACACCCATCGGTTGCACACAGGCCATGCACACACCCAGCCTCCTACTCAGCTGCTTTGGGGAAATAAATAAGCAAATGTGATTGTTTCTTCCAATATTTAGCATTTTGACTACACTGAAGTAACCCTGTGAGTCAGCGACCCAGAGAGTGACCCAGATACAAAGAATCATAAATGCCATCCCGAAGATTTGCTGCCACTCGGGACATGTGATGGGACAAAATTCAGGGTGATGCCAGAACGGCTAATTAAGTGGTCTCCCCTTTTCTGCAATATCTGGGATAGGGCAGGAAGCTTCTGGATTAGAAGTGGGGACCACATGGGTGTCATTGTACACCCCCCCCCCAGTGGCTGGAAAGGCCCTCTGTCTTCTGAGGGGTTTGTGTCCTTGGAAACCTCTGGGTGCTTTCTTCAGAAATACACACACACACGTAAGAATGGCCATCTTTTAGGATATAACGGCAGGGAGTTTCTAACCCTGCCTGTAGAGCCCTTGGGGCAGAGATCTGAAGCATTTAGGTTTTTAAAGCACCTTCCAGAGGCCCGGAGGAAGGAAATGGGTGTCCCCTCCTGTCTTCTCGGGGCTGCTAGGATCAGTGGGATATGCAAGGGCACAGGGAACCCACTCCCTTTCTTGGCAGGTTTCCCTCGCATCTGCCTGGAAAGTGCTCAGTGCAAGCCTTGCTAGGTTGACCAGTCTCATGGCTGCTTCTTGGTTGCTACAGTGGTGAACCTCCTACCCAAGGGGTGCAGGAGAGTCTTACAGAACACCCCAGCCTCGCTCCTACCATTGCCACTTCCTCCCTGTGCTTGGCTGCTTTAAGGTATGAAGTGGCCTTAGTAGGTGCTGCACACATTACTAACGATACCTGTCACCTCCATCTGCATCCCGCCTAGAGTGGAGTGAAGTTTTGTGGCTTCTCAGGCCTTGGGATGCTTCTAGTCTGCCTCCGCGGCCCCCTCCCCGCCCCTCCCCCTCCCACACACCTTTACTTCTTTTATGCCACAGAACCTTCATCATTAGAAACGTGCCATTCATTTCTCCTGTCCCTGCGTCCCTCTCCCCTTCCTCTGTGGTCTTGCCTCAGGCTTGGACTCCTGCACCCCACCAAGCTGCCCCCGTGGAGCTGGTGCTCAGCCCTTAACTGCCTTCTCCTCACATATCCTACCCTTGTGGCACCTCCCTCACTGGCTTCTCTAGACGGCCAAACTCTGATGTGGACGTCTGTAGGGGCTTCCTTGGGCCCCACCCTGCTCTCTCCTGTGTCTGTGCACACTCTCTCCTTGGTGATGTCAGCCCAGCTCCATGCCCATGACCCCTACAGACATCCCTCCAGCCCAGACCTGACTCTCAAACTCTGGACTTGCTTATCGAACTTGCTGTGCACAAAGATGGCCGCCCTGTCCCAGCCTAACATGCCCAAGCTCCCACTTGTCCCCTGGGCCTTCTCAGCTTTGTAGAGGGCGATGCTGAGGCACGGATGTCCCAAGCCAGGACTTTAAGGTACCCTTGGTTTTTCTTTTACTCCTGTCCTACATGCAATCAGGAGTCATCTGGTAGACCGGGATGTGCCAGTGACCCCCACACAGTTCAGCACCCCGCTCTGTGGCCTCAGGGTCCCAGGCAGCAGTGTCTGAGCCTGAGCGGCTGCAATGACTGCCCTCTGGACAGTGGCCATTGTCACCCCTGAAAAAGAACCAAACACCCTCCCAGCGTGTGCCTTACACTTCGTGCATAGCTTCTGAGCCAGTGATCCTCAGCCTCCCTAATGATACAACCCTTTAATAGAGCTCCTCATGTTGTGGTGACCCCGACCATGAAATGGTTTTCATCGTTACTTCCTAACTGTAATTTTGCTACTGTTGTGAATCATAACTTAAATATCTGGTATGCAGGATTTCTGATACGCAACCCCTGGGAAAGGGTCATTTGACCCCCCACTCCCGGGGGGGGGGGGACCCACAGGTTGAGAATCACTGTTCTAAGCACAGCACATGGAAAGGGAGTTTGACCATCATACACCTTGACAGTAGAGAAAGCGAACCACCCTCATCTCACCAGTGATCAAGGTTAATGTCACCTCTGTGGTGAGTCACATGGATAGTATGTTCCCTTCGGGGACATGACATAAAGAGAATCTTATAGCTGTGGTCTTCCACCCCTCCCCCCAAGATCTCCAAACTGAGGCACATGATGCAGTGTAGCTAACCTGTTACCCCCAAAATGATCAAGATTATCACAGACCATGCATGTCTGAGGAATGGCCACCGTGCAGGGGAATCAGAGAAACATGTCGTGAGAGTATAATGTGGGATCCTGGGTGGCATGTAGGGGACACTGGGAGACACTGGGGGCATCTGATGTACATGGAGTATAATTGATGGATGAAATGTAACGGACTCTCCTTGGTTCCCTAGTTGTTACATGTGTATGGCAATAGACAAGATGTTAACAAAGGGGAAACTGGGTGATGGGGATACAGGAAATCCCCATTCTATCTTTGCTGCCATGGTACAGAGTCTAGAATTGTCTTAGTTTGAGTTTTGGGTTGTTTGATTTGTGTTTTGTTTCTTAAGACAGGATCTCATGTAGCAGAGGCTGATCTCAAACTTCCTATATAGTGCAGAATGAGCTTGAACTTCTGACCTTCCTGCCTTTACCAGTTTCACTCCTTACCAGTCAGGCCACTTGGGTCAGCTGACACCATCTCCCTGAGAGTTCATGTATGCCAGGTGGACCCTGCCAATTGACTGTGCCGTGGTTGCGAGCGTGGACAGACTACACCAGACAACCTGGTACAGAGTGAGCACCAGCAGAGGGGTAGCTATTGCTATCTTCTTACCCATGAGACACGCCCCCCTGACCTTTCCTCACAGTCCTACCAACCCCCAGAAAGCTCCCCTACCATCCCTTGGAAGAGGGATGCTATGGGCTGCCCAGCCTCCAGCTGTCCAGCTTGCCTGGGGAGGATGGGCTGCCACTCCAGCTCCTTGGAGCCCTGCTACAGCCTCTAAGAACCGCAGGCTTTCCTCAGAAGTCCCTCCGTGTTAGTTGAGGCATGAAGCAAAGTAATAACAAGAAACAAACTTGGTGTGCCATCCCCACCCCCTGTGAGCACCCCACAAATAAATAAGATGTTTGTGCTTGAAAACCAACCCAGCCCCATCTCTGCTAATTGGATCTCATCAGCCCTCCAACAAGGCCACCTCATTTGGTTTTGTTTGGTCTGAGTAGATTGTTTTCTTATTTTTCTCAAATCATGGGAAGGAAAAAGCCAAGTCCACCGTTTTCTGTGGTCTCGCTGGGTTGGCAGGAAGTAGGGGTTTTAGCTTTGTCAGGCTTAGAGAATCTGAGAGAGGAGTGTAGGGGCTTAGGGAAGAGACAGCCTGGCAGTCTATCCAGGATGTCACTGTGATGTACTGAGCATGTGTTGAAGAGAAGGTGATGTATGCATGAACATGACCTGTAGCTCACGTGGAGTCAGTGAGGGACAGAGCCTATCAGTGTGTAGGGTGGAGAATAACAAGGAAGCCCTCCATTAGGCGACATCAAGCCAACTCAGAGGAAAATCCAAGATGGGAGGTACAAATTATTAGTGATGGCTCTCTCCAAGAAGTGAAAGACACCTTCAGTGGGGTCTCTTCCCCTCCCGCCTCCAGAGAGCCTCTCCTTCCCCTTCCTGCCTTCAGAGGTCAGAGGCGGGCCTTCAGTGAGCCTATACTGGCCCAGAGTGCCCTCTCACCTGAGCCTTTAGCCTCTCTCCCCAGGGTCCCTGCTGTCAGCATTCAATCTGTCAGCACCTCTGCCTGTGCTGGTGTCTTCTCTACATGCCTCCTGAAAGTGCCACTGGCATTTGTCCATCCATGCCCTTGCTTTGAAGCTTGGTCAAAATGGGCTGTGATCCCTGCACCCATAACTCCAGTGGATCCTTGAATGGATTCCCCGCCCTGCCCTCGGGTGCTTCTTCTCCTTGGCCCTCAGAACTCCTCTCTTCCAGTGTCCTTTGCCAGCTGACTCTCCTTCTCCTCCTCTTTTGACAATCTCTCTTCTCGCCGTGGTCCAATGACTGGGTGTTACTGGTACCCTCCCAGTCCATGGCCTCCATCACTGTCACCCCAGCTTCCTGCTAAAATGTCTGCCGTGAGCCCAGACCTACTGAGCATCTCCAGTGTCTTCAGCACCCCAAAGTGATCCTCAAAATTCTTACCCCTGTGTGCTTGTTATCTCATTGAGAACCCTGCCTGTTACTTAGAACTGAGGTGAACTCCTAGCGGTATCCCCATTTCTCCTGCACCCTGCATGCTGAATGGCCTAGTCAGGTCTCCTGGATCTGGGGATAAGTTGCTGGTTGTCCTCAGTTCCAGAACTCTGTGGGAGGAGGAAAAGGAAGGTGTGGTGAGGCCTGCTTGTCCCTTTAAGCCCACAGCCTGTTGGTCCTTTGGACTGTTGTATGCACTGACAATGCTGTGTGTTACAGGTTGAAATTCCCTCAGGGCAAACTGAGGTGTCACGATGCCAAGCTCACATCCTGCAGCCCTGTGTGCCACTCCTATGGAGGGTTCTAAGGATGCCCGTGGTAGCCTTGGCTGCAAACCCTCCAGAGATGACTTCTCCATCTTTCCTGGAAGGGATATGGCTGTTGGCTATGCAGGTCAACTCCTCAGCTGCTCTGAATGGAGCTCTGTTCTGAGGACTGCCTGGGAGGGGCGGCAGCTCAAGAAAGCATGTGTGTGAGCATGGGTTTCCACGACCCCCACCTGGAAACCGCTCCTGGTCTCGCCCTGAAAACACTCTGTGGCCAGGCAGGCTGACGTGTTGGCGCCTGTGTCCAGGAGCTGCCCGGCGGGCGTTCCCTCCATGTGGCAGACTCCAGGGGTGTGTGCTGCCCACTTGGCCTTGGGTTCTAAGACAAGCATTGTCCTCCTGCCAGATGGACCTCTCTCTTCCCTCTGCCTTCTCTGAGTCCTTTCCCTGGGGCTCCTATGGAGCGGACACTCATGACCGCTGGCTCCTGTCCCTTTAAAACACAGCCCAGGTAGGGACAGCATCAGACAACAGGAGATATTTCTGGGCCTGTGTGGTAAAAGGAGCCACTCAATGTTGTGCAGCCTCTAGCAACCTTCTTAACCTCTCTGAGCCTTGGTGTCTTCTGCTTTAACAACTGGGGATACTCATTCTCTCTGTGTGTCTCTGTCTCTCTCTCTCAAAGAGAGCATAAATTTGAAAAACCTCTAGTGAAGGTTTTGGGCACTCATGTAACCACTGCCATGTTTATGGATTCAGAGTGGAGGGCCCACAGCCTCTGCACCTGGGAAGTTTGTACTGCCTGCTGTGGCATCATAGAGTGTCAGCTGTCTTTAGACTAATGTGTAGCTGTGATTCAGAGAGGAAGTTGTCATACCTACTTATCATGTCAATGTAGTTGATACCAGGGCATTTTAGAACCTTCCAGAAAGGATGTTTGTGCTTAATATGAATCCTCCTTCTAAAGCTAGACGTCTTTGTCTACCACACAGTGGTCCAGCCTGTGCCTGGGACCCTCAGACGGAGAGCTCCATGGAAGGGCAGGCCACTGATGGTGGGAGCAATGGTCCTCTCTCCCAGGGTACACCCTGCTCCTCCAGTCCCATGGTCAGATAATATGATGATTTGGGGGGGGTAGTCTGGAACCTGTGTCTCCTGCACCCCAGAAGACATGTAATGGTGTCTGCAGACACTTTGGGTTGTCCCATCTTGTGGAGGAGTGTTGAATACGCCCTGCATGGCGTGGGTAAAGGCCAGGGACCCTGCTAGGATCCTGTGGGGCACAGGGTGGTCCCTCAGCAAACTATGGTCTAAACTCCAGGCCGTGTGGTCAGCAGCACTCTGGGTGGAGAAACTGCTTTAAAATAACATCCTCCCCAAGGGCGTGCCAGCCCCAACACAGGGCTCTTTGTGTGAGTTTCTTAGAATTTTATAGACGAAGAGTAGAGGAAGAAGCCATCCAACTCCACGTCCACGTGACATCTAAAGCACAGAGCTTTGCACAGGAACTGATAAAAACTTGGATATGTTTCTCCCATCCACATAGTTGTTAATTAGCACCTACCAGGCCCCTGCTAGCCTGCTAAATACTCCAGATTCCTGGATTCTGTGAGACAAGGGCTCTTGGGGGTTCTCGGAGGGCCTTATGATGGGTAGTGTGTGGGTCTGGGAGACTGGGGTGGGAATGGGCTCTGATCCTCTGGACCCCCGCCTCCTTCCAGGCAGAGGGCTGCCTGCTGTGCAAGACTGTGGTCTCTGGGCCTCCTGAGAAATTCTTGGAAGGCAGAGGCTCTAAGTGCAGCCTCATAGCCATCAGTGCCCTTTGTGACATGATAGGAACTGTTCCAAATCCTGGGCCTCAGGTTCCCAAACCTGTCAATCTGCCACGTCATCTAAGCGGCTTAAACCAGGTAGCTTGAGGCAGTTCTGAGGGCCAGAAGTCCAAAATAGATATGGATAGTGTGGGCTCTCTTGGGAGGCCAGCAGGGACTGTTTGTTGGCTTTGTCCCATTTCATTGTCAAATGGCTTCTCTGGCTCCGTCTCACCTCTGCTCTGTATCTCTGTGACATTATCATTGCATGAAAGCCTACCCACTCCCCCGTGAAAGCCCACCCACTCCCCCGTGAAAGCCCACCCACTTCCCCCCCCCCTGAAAGCCCACCACTCCCCGTGAAAGCCACCCACTCCCCCCCCCGTGAAAGCCCACCCACTCCCCCCCGCCCACCCACCCCCGTGAAAGCCCACTCCCCGTGAAAGCCCACCCACTCCCCCGTGAAAGCCCACCCACATTAAAGGTGTGGCCACCACTGCCTGACCTCTATAGCTTGTGGCTGGCTTTTCTTTCTGACCCCTCAGGCAAGCTTTAATAAATCATGAATAATCTATCACCACAGATACATGTGTGTGATATTTTACCACCACATCTTGTTGTATTATCATTTGCTGATTCTATTGCCCTCTCCTTGATATGAAATCTCTGTCAATATAGCACCTTCATATGCTATAAGCTCTGGACTGTTTTGTTAGCCCTTTTTTTAGTGTCTGACACTAATGCTTAATAAATATTTACTAAACTTAAAAAAAGAAAAGAAAAGAAAACCCACCCACTCCCCCGTGAAAGCCGAACCACTCCCTATGAAAACCCACCCACGCCGCTATGGCCTGTTTTCACAGCCCCACTGTAAAGGAGAGGGACGTTAGGGCCCAGAGAAGATAAGAAAGCTGACAGAGCTGGCTACATGGCATGTGAGTGGCCCCTTCTACCACACAGGCCCTGGTATACCTCTTTTCTCTAAGGACTCCCCCCTAAATGGGCTTGTTCAAGCAATGACCATATGCTCAAATGAAGTCACATCCTGATACTCTGAGTTGACATGAATTTAGGAAAAATATTGTCCCTGCCAGCACACGTACCCCGGGGGGCCACTCAGTTATACTCTCTTTGCTAACAAAGACACGGAGAATGAAGGCCTTGGGCCTCTTGCAGGTGGTATGCTGGGCCCAGATCCCTGCATCCTACTTCCTTACCCACACTGGACCCAGCCTGGCTTGGACAGACTAGAATGCAAAGGAAAGAGCTGCTTAGATTAGTCAGTCTGAGCTGCTCCAAGGACAGAAGAAGGGTACCCAAGTGGGAGTGGAGATTGGATGGGCATGGGGGAAGGGACCGTTTGTTTGCAGGACAACAAATGCCTCTTGATGGGTTGTGGTTTTCACAGGGCCTTGATGTCAGATCGAGTTGTCTGCATCGATTGGATGACCACAAAGCCTGTCACAGAAAGGAGAGGAGCCTGATGGCCTGTCCCCAAACCATCCCCAGGCATCCCCAAAGGTGCCAGGAAGTTAGGTGCTGAGTGATCAGAGCTCAAAGAGGTGGCTGCCTTAGAGAGGTCCTGGGTGCCCTGAGCTATGAGAGCTCTAGCCCCGGGCCTGGACCCAGAGGTTTCCCTCTCCCCAACTCCCTCCTTCTCCCTCAGGGTAGGCAGGGGCCAGGAGGCCTTTTGGGAGGGAATGTAGCGAACAAATTAAAAACCTTGTTAGCAGCATGGATAGGGCTTTGGAAGATCAAGAGAGCAGGGACTTGGGAGACGGCCATTAATTTAACGAAGAGGATGAATTCCAGATGTGGTCTCTGGCCAGCACACAGCTGCTGTCCTTAGACACTTGGGGAGAACCCTGAAGCTACTGGACAGAGGGCAGGAAGCACAAGGATCAGGCTGCCCAGGACTCAGGCCATAGGGTCAGCATCTCCTTCTTTTCCAGCACAAGGGCCCAGTGGCAGGGAAACACAGGCATTGCCCTGTGCTTATGGCTGTTGCCGCAACAACCACAGTTTGAGGAAGTGCATGCTGGCAGAGGCTGGCCCTAAATGCAGTCTTGCATCTAAGTAGATCTGTATCCCGGTGCCTTCAGCATTCGCCACTGATACCCGTGGGCGTGGAAGTTGCTGATCTGTGTACAGGTGGGGTTGCCCACTACCTGCACTGGAGGAACTCCTGGGGACAGCATAGAAGCCCTCAACCCCACATTGCAGACCATGGGCTCGGCTTTCTGGAGGATGAGAGCAAACTAGTTTCTGGCAGGGTCTAAAGAGGAGCCATTCTGGCTCCATCTTAGGTCTAAGTAAACAGAGGGGTAGCTGGGGGTGGGGAGGACACACAGTTGAGCTGTGCTTGAAGGGACAGAGAAAAGACAGATGTGGGTTCATGCACAGCGCCCTCCCTCCATCCATTCATCTTGGTCCTCTCTGCTTCTCTCTCTAAGCCTTTATGCAGTAATACAGGCAAATCACAGGGCAGACACCGTTTCGTAGGAGACAACAGGGCTAAACCTCCAGTCTCTGCCATCTAGATGCTTTGCATCTTCTACAAGTTTCCAATTGGAAAATTAGGAAGAGGGGTGGGGCCTTCTAAGGGAATGATACACTTCCCGTTTGCTCCTTAAGCAGGAAGTTCTGTGTGCATTTCCATGGACCGGGGAGCTGTTTAAATTTTTACTCACGTGCTTATGTGACTTGGGAATAGCTCAAGAAGAGCCCACTCTGTCACCATGCATGCACTTCCTCACACTGTGGTTGTTATGTCAATGGCTCCATCTTCTCTCAAGGGTAGCATGCTTGCCTAGCAGGCACAACGCCCCACGTTTGATCCCCAGCACCACATAAAACAGTACAGGTACCATAATTCCAGTGTTCAGAAGGCCAAAAGACCAGAAACTCAAAGTCATCCTGGGCTGTATAGAGAATTCCAGGCCAGCCTGGGACACATGAGACCTTGTCTCAAAAAATAGTTTGTCTTCTGTTGGCGTTGTGGTGCACACCTTTAATCCCAGCACCCAAGAGGCAAAAGCAGGCAGATCTCTATGAGTCCAAGGCTAGCCTGGTCTACATAGCCAGTTCCAAGCTAGCCAAGGCTATGTAGTGAGACCCTGTCTCTATTTTCTTTAATCAAGCAAATAAAGAAGGGAAGGGGAATGGGAAGAAGAGGGAGAAGGGAGGAGGCCTGGGTTGATGAAGAAACAAACAGCTGGAGCTCAGTCCACTTCCCGTGCTGTAGAAATAAAGATGAAACCCATCCAAGACCTCACTGTGAGTTGGTGTTTGAGGCCACAGACATGAGGTCCCCTCACCTCCGGGCTCATCACCCTGCCTGCCCTGTGATGACACAGATACTGATCTTGAAGGACCTGGCACCCCAGTGAGGCCATTTGGAGCCTCTGCTAAGAGAAGAGGCCAGCCATTCGGGTTGCACCCAAGCCTCACACTTAACTGGCAGCTTCCTGTCCTGGAGGGTCATTTACTGACAGTGATGGGTTTCAAGTGATCCAGCTTTGCAAGGGGTTTCTATAAAGAGCAGAGCCTTGTCCTCAGGGAGGGAGAACTGGGAGTGGGTTGGGGACGGGAACCAGGAGAGACAGGGGCTATCAGAGTTATGGATTTTATCGAGTCGTAAGCAAGGCTGGAAAATAAACATTTAAAATTGGCTGGAGCATGGGGCTGCCTGGCCAGCTAGCTGTCAGGAAGGTCTGTGGAAACAGAGAGGCTCTGACACAGCTTCTTTAGAATACCTGAGTAGCCTGACTCAGGGGAGAGCATGGGGTTTGGGTCTTGCAAGCGCCCCGTTCTCCATCCCTGTAGCTGCAGGATTAACCTCTGAATACATTGGATGGCCTCAATATTGAAAACCATCAAACAGTGGGAGGAGAGAGCTGACCCGTGCTGTGGGAAGGCATCCTCACACCCTCACCCAAGGTGGATGGGATTGACAGAATCCCTGGGGACATCTGTGTGTTCACTGGGTCACCAGTTGACTAGGTAATGCCTAAGTCACAATAAGAACACCTCTGAGATCTGTAGCTTTAGTGAGAATATTTGGCTTCTTATAGGTGCTGTAAAAATAAAAACAAACACAAACAAAACCCCACAGAGGGTGAAGTCCCAGTTCTCAGAGATACAGAAACAGGTGGAGAGAAGCTGGGAGAGGCTATCACTGGAATTCCAAGAGCTGGGGCCAGAGCATGTTGGGGACCTCATGGGCCCATTTAATTCTGTGCCTTCCATGCTCAGGGGGGGACGTTGGCAGAGGTCATCTATAGCAGATGGCTGGGTTTCTGTACGGTTTAGCAAAACAGAGGTCACAGAAGTTAAATTCTCCCTCAGTCGGAGGGTCCTGAGTGCCGGCTGACATTTCATTGCAAAGGTGTCTCCTGGGCTCAGAACCCAGACACTGAGATACACTGTAGCTGGCTTCCCTGGGCCTTACATTATCTCTAGTCACTAGGGAGAGAGAGGCTGAAAGGCCTGCCTGCATAGGCACAGCCTCCACCTCACAGACCCTGTGAAACACAACAGTCAAAATTACTTAAAAAGAAGTCAAGAAGGAATAACTGCAGAGAAGCCAGAAAAGACCCAGGAGAGTCTGGGAAAGGTCAAATGAAGAAAAAAAATGGACCCAGGTATAGTGCAGAGGAGATGGGTCAAGACCATTGGGCCTGGTTCCCAGCATGATACAGGGGACCTAGTAAGGAGAGGAGATCACCCCCTGGGCACCCAGCGTGTAAGCAGGGTTCCCAGGAGGCAAGGCCTCAGAGTCCTTCATGTGCCTTTTCAGGCAGGTGATAGAGCGAGGCAAGGGTCCCCTAAGGCAATGCTTCTCAACCTTCCTGATGCTGTGACCCTTTGACACAGTTCCTCGTGTTGTGGTGACCCCCAGCCACAAAGTCATTTTCATTGCTACTTCATAAATATAATTTTACTACTGTTATGAAGCACAATGTAAATATCTGTGTTTTCCGATAGTCCTAGTTGACCCCCGAGAAAGGGTCAATTGACCCCAAAGGGGTTGTGACCCACAGGTTGAGAAGGACTGCCCTAAGGTCAAGGTGGACACCTCTCCTTCACAGCCAGGCTGATTTCTCTTTCGTGCCAATGCTTCAGCCTGTGCAAAGGAGCTGTTGCCAGAGATCTACCATGGGGCAGGACATTCATCAGAGTGGTGGTGGGGAGGTCAGGGAGCTTGGGACCAGCCACTCAATGCTGTGTCTCCAACTCTGCCCCCTTCTGTCTCCCTCCTGGGAGTTAGGGGACACCAGAGACAGCTAGAACCTCCCTCTTTGAGAGAGGGTGCCTGACCACACACAGGCTGCCAGGACGTGGCACGGGGGTGGGGAGGATATGCCACCAGCCATCACTTCCTGCCAAAGACCAGGACGGGCAGAGAGGCCGGAGACTGCATAAACAACCACACACATGAGGGTGTAGACGAATGAGATGTGTCAGGGCATGTGTCTGTGCCTCCGCAAACCTTTATAGACAAGGGAGCCAAGCCTCCCAGAGATTGAGTGCTGTGATCTATCCACGCTGTCCTAGCAGGTGCACCAGGTCAGGCATCTTCCCCAGGCTCAGAAGAAGATATCCTCTGGGTCATCCAACTGAGTGAGGAGGAGGCTCTCGTAAGCCAACCTTTCATCGTATTGCCGGTCACACCCCAGGTGCCTTCTGTCATGTTGTCTGCCCAGACTGCCTGGTGGCCAATTCCCAGAGAATCTATGTAGCTTCCTGCTACCTCATATCAGTTTCCTCTCTGTCAGTGAGAGCCCAGTATGTCGGCACAAGCAAGAGAAGAGGAGCTGCTTGGGGTATGGAGCCTGGGAAACCTCTGACTTGGTAGCATCCTCTGAGCCATGACCTCTGATTTCTGCCATAGAATTGGGCTTCCCTGTCAGCCATCCTGGGCCATATCCATGACACCTCCAGCTGCTTGGTGACCCTTCCAGGTGGCAGGCAGCCTGACAGGTACCCCCCGGGAGCACTGCAGCCCCTCCCTTCCCTCCTGGCTACCCGTATGCATTCCAAAAGGGATAGGCTCTTGCCAGGATTTCAGGGATGGAGACCAACCAGACAGCCTTCTGGCCAGCATCCTCTAGACTCCCTGCACCCCATCTTCCTGCCTGTCCCCGAGGCTGTTGGAAGCAACTGGGACCAGCTGGGCCTGGCCCAGGTCCCCAGGCCAATGTCATTGACCTCACACCTCATCTGGGGTGGCTTTTAACACTGGAGTCCAGACAAAGAAATAACCTCCCTACGTTGATCCTCTACGGTGCTCAGGCAATGTTCTTGCCACGTAGAGCTGAGAGACATAGAAGTAGGGGGTGGGGGCCACACAGGCGAGAGCATCAGTGATACGGGCTGCAAGGGTGAAGACCAGAGGTGAGGCCACAGTGATGAGGACCACAGGAGTGAGTTCCTTAGAGGTGAGTACCAGAGTCAAGATCCACGGAAGTGAGGGCCGTGGGGCCACAGAGATCGTGAACACCATGCTGATAGCAGCAGAGGCCAGTGCCATGGAGGTGAGGACCACAGAAGTCAGACCGCAGTTCAGTTCTGAGGAACTCTGTGGGGTTAGTTTTTGTAAATCACAGGCCTCCCTCCACCACCATTCTGTGTCATGCCAATACTGTGCCCATGTGTCATATTGGCATACCCTGACTTAAGGATGTAGGTGGCAAGGAGCCATGCAACAAGAGGTGTGTGAAAGCCATGACACTGCCTCCTGCCATTCCTGCCCTCGACACTCACCTCTCTGCTCCCTCTTCCTACCCCACCCCCGACATCTGTCACACCGGTGGCCTGGCTTGCTCACAAGCACAGCCACATAGGTCTCAGGAACACACCGGTCCCTTGGTATAGCCTGCCTTTGTCCTGGCCTGCATCTCCGAGTGCCTGTCTCCACCCCCTTCCCTCCCCGTGGCGAGTGGCCTCTCACTCACACCTCCTCACTCATAAGCCATTCACTCGGGCAAATGCAACAGAAAGTCTCAGGCACTGGGCATGGGCCTAGGAGCGGAGGGGCAACAAGCGGCAAAGATTAGAAAGGTTGCTGTGCTCAGGGCATGACATGGACCACCTTGTGGTCAAGAGAGCCAACAGAGGAGGAAAGTGAAATTTATACACACTGAATGCTGATAAGACCCAGGGGAGAGAATGCTGTGTGCATGTGTGTGCGCGCACGCGTGCACTTCAGTTTACATTTATGTAATGCTGTATGCATGGGCTTGAGTGTATATATTTACATGTATGCTTGTATGTTTGTGGTATAGTGTATACACACATGGGTTTGAATGTGTGTTTGCATATGTATAGTACAGTGCATATATGGGTTTGAACATGTATATAGTATACTGTTTGTTGATTTAAATATATGTGTTTGTGTGTATGTAGTCTGTGTGTGTGGATTTGAATGTGTGTGCTTATTTGCATGGGTATAATGCTGTGTATTCATGGTTTTAAACGTGTGTTTATGTGTGTATCTGCAAGTGTGCATGTGTGTGGTATCGGTGTGTGCTCTCTCACTCACACTAGGGTAGGGAGGAGCCTCTTTCTGGGCTCCTGCCTGCTTCAGGGACACTTAATGTTCTCTCCCTCCCTGCCCTCCCTCCCTGCCCTGCATGGAAGCATGGAAGACTTGCCTCTAGAGCAGGGGTTCTCAGCCTTCCTGATGCTGTGACCCTTTAATACAGTTCCTCATGTTGTGGTGACCCCAACCATAAAATTATTTTTGTTGCTACTTCATAACTGTAATTTTGCTACTGTTACGAATGATAACGTAAATATATTTGGAGACAAAGGTTTGTCAAAGGGGTCACGACCCACAGGTTGAGAAACACTGCTCTAGAGTCTTATGAAGGGTACTAAGGGCATGGAGAGAGGGTTTTCTCTTGTCCATGGGAGCTGTTAGGAATACCAGATGTGATCCAGTGATAAAGGCCAGCACTCCTGCTTAATATGGCTGTGTCTGTGGTGTAGCAGGGTTCAGTGAGCAACGTACCCACTTGTGCCCAAATCCTCACCACTGTTGCTCTCTCTCCTGCCCAGAGTAACCTCAGAAGCAGCAAAGGTGGACAGTTCCCAGGAGTCCAGAAGGCAGTTGAGATGGAACAGAGTAAATGGATTTGGATTGGCATCACAAGCTTGCTTTATTGCTGTGAGCTGTGGGCCATCTTCTTGGCCTCACTTGTGCCTTCTGTTAAATGGGTTACCACAACCTCTGCTGTAAATCCCCCATGAGATGCCAAGAAGCCAGTGCCCTAAAGTGGCCTGGGATGCCCTCAGATAAGGAAGGACAATGGGTATGAGCTGGAAAGTGAGGGGTTGGGGCTCCCCAAGCTATATATCCTGCTATATACCCCTCACCCTGCTCCCTAGAGGGAGACAGAGCACAAGACCAGATGCCTGCCCACATTGCATGCGTAGGCCCCTACACAGTTTAATAACTTCCCATGCTCCATCTCCTGGATGCCTTTCAACTAATCTAGTTAACACCCGCAGTGATCCGATTACTCTAGTACTCAGTGTAAGAACCCCGAAATCTCATCATCAGGCAATGCATAAGTGGCATGGATTGGGGGTGTTCCAAAGAATGGGTTCAACGTTTATCATCACCTACTCCTTCCCCCTGAGGCTCCAGCCCTCCTGACCTGAGTGCTGTGCCTCTGGGACCATGTCCTGAGCCACCAACTCTGCTTTCCAGTCCTCTGGACTGGGTGCTGGCATCTGGGGGACCCTCTCTGATCCACCATAATTGTCCTGTGGGTAGAACCTCATAAAGAATGAAGAAAACCAGGGTGTGGGGTGCTCCTGTGTATGCCCGATCTGCCTGAACTTCCAGGAACACCTCTAAATCCAGTACTCCCCACTGGCACTGGACATAGGTCCACCAGGGAGGGGCAGGAGTGGAGGGCAGAGCTCACCCAGCTTCCTGGAAGAAACATAGCCAGATCCTGGGAGATAAGGTAGGCAGGATGCTGGTGATTGTTTAGGAGGGTCCTCCTGACCTCCAAGTCTTCCCTGGGTATGCAATGGTCTCCCCTTATCTAGGGTTTCACTCTCCATCAGCCGAGGTCAACCACAGTCCAAATTTAACCAAATGGGAAAACAGATATAAGCAATATGCTGGTATAGTCTATTGTTACAATCGCCTTTCTTCATTATTGCAAGTGAGTGGGTTTCTACTGTAGGTTGAATGTGCAGGTGGACCTGGCTGAACTCAGCTTTCTTTCTGGCCTCTTCTTCGTGCCCTGAACAGTGCACAGTGGGCCCTCCCTGGGTGTTCATCCCTGCCCCCATTCCAGCCAGCAGGATGGTCAAGCTGCCTGGGTCCCAGTCTCACTACCTCCCATCCCCTGTCCTCCCTGAATCCCAGTTTGGCTCGAGGTGGCAGTTCCTAGAGTTCCCAGTTAGATTCTGGACAGCTATATTCCTGGAAGACAGCTAATCAGGCAGAGAGCTGATGGAGACAGACGGAGGCTGGCAAGGGCATGGCAGGGAGGCCACCATGAGCTCCATGAGCTTGCCCTGCTTCAAAACTAAAAAAGCCACCGCTACCTCTCACGGGGTCCCCACCCCATTGTGATCATTCTTACAACGCTCTGAGCTCTGCTCTGACACATTCCAGTTGCACAGATAGAACCCTCTGCAGGTTCAGGACAACCTCGTGGAACAGCTTTCCCATTCTGCCATGATAGAGACCCAGGGCTTCAGTCATTCCTAGTGACACAGGTGTCAGCCTCTCACTCGGGCTTGCCTGAGGACACCACATGTGATTTCTTCAGGCTAGGGAACTGCCTTCCTCTATGGTATGTGAGCTGGGTGGGAAGGAGGTAACGATGATCCAGACTCCAGCCTCTCCTCTTACACATGAGAAACTGAGCTGGGCTCCCTGGTGGCACAGGAGAAGTGTCCCTGGAGAAGCCACGCCTGCTTGTGGCAGCCTGTAGTCTCTCACTGAGCCTCTAAGCTCACTTCCCAGGCCATGCCACTACCTGCTTCTCCCTTTCGAGGTTTACTCACTGCCTTGCAGAAGGTGTCCTCGGAAACTGTCTTTTCTACTTTAGTGGGGAGGCCGAGGGGACCTGGGCATCGCGGTGTCCTCTAAACTTTTCTCCCATGCCACGCTCTAGCCCAGGGGTTCTCAACCTTCCTAATGCTGTGACCCTTTAATACAGCTCCTCATGCTGTGGTCGCCCCAACCATAACATTATTTTCATTGCTACTTCATAACTGTGATTTTGCCTCTGTTATAAATCATATCTGTGTTTCCCGATGGTCTTAGGCGACACCTGTGAAAGGGTCATTACCCCCACAGGTTGAGAACCACTGATGGAGTGCAATGTGACCTCCAAGTACATGGGATTCCAGATCAGACAGATTCCAGGCACATTTGCATGGCCACTAAACAAGGATTTGATTTGTCTTATCGGGTTTTTTGTTTTGTTTTGTTTTTGTTTTGTTTTTGTTTTTTTTTTAAGTGTGTGTGAATACCGGGTTCCTGTGTGCCTGTGTGGAGGTCAGGGGACAATCTCTGGTGTCAGTCCTTACTTTTTACGTTGAGACAGGGTCTCTTGCGCTAGACTGCATGCACCAAGCCAGCTGGCTGTGGGCTCCTGGAGGTCTGCCCATCTTGTTCCAGAGCCCTAGGGTTACAGACACATGCTGCCATGCCTGGTTTTATATGGGATTTGAACTCAGGTCTTTATGCTTGGTCAGTAAGTGCTTTACCTACTGGGTCATCTCCCCAGTCCAGGACTAATCTGTTAGCATAAGTATTCCCCAATATTGCAGCTATATCCTACATCCCGCCAAATCTTATCTGTGCAGGCTCCAGCCCTTACAGTCTGAGGTTTGAAGAGAGGTTTCTCTGGGGGAACTGGTTCACATATGGCTAACCTGCCAAGTCCTTTTTGAAGCTTGGGACTTTCCTGTGGGGGGAGGCAGACAGATAAGAAAGCAAGCATGACACCCCCAAACTATTTTCAGTTACTTGTAGATACCTCTGACTTCAGTGGGCCTACCTCATTCTCCGTGGCAGGAGCAGTGTCAGCCAGCTCAGGGTGAGTGGTCCTGATGAGGGACGCCATGGTGATGGAGTCCTGAGATTTAGAGTCTCTAATCACCACTGCACTATCGGAATGCCCCAGCAGGAGAGGCCAGGGTTTGAAGAAGCGGCCAAGAATCTGATAGGCAAGCAGTATGCTGGGTCTCTGTTCTTGTTCTCCATGATGGACAAAGCCTGCTCTGCCTTGCTGACATGTTTCCTTCAGGACCCTCAACCTTTCTAGCATCGTCCCCACAGGGCCATCAAATGCCTGGGAAGGAGGGGCTGGTTGCCAGGTGGTCAATTCTCACATATTCCTGGTACTCAGCCGCATTCACACATGCCCAGATTCCGGGAAGAGGCTCCCACCTGACCCTCTGATCCAGCCTTTCCCCCTCCATCCTTCTTGCAGCCAGCTGCCCAATTCATCTCGCTAAATGTCCTCTTTCATCGCACACCTTCCCCTTCTCAAAGGCCCCCGCCACTCCCTGGTTCCTGGAGGGAGCCAAGACTTTGATTGCCATCACCTTTGAAACGTCTGCATCCTTGCCAGAGGCCTAGCATCCCCCTCCCCCACCCACACCAGCCCTCTGGCCATTGGAAAGAGGCCACTTTCAGAGTGGACCGCACTCGTTTGCAGGTACTCCTGATGACAGCTCTCCCTTTCCCGGCCCTTTGCAGTTCACCTGATTACTGCAAGGACAAAGGCGTCATTAGGTGCTAATGGCACTTAGTGCCTCTGTGGCACCTGTTAATCCCCATCCTTCTGCATGCTGGCTGCTCAGAAGCCAGCACGATGCCAGGGACGAGGACACGTACTGCTCTGCCTATTTGCCAGCTTGCCCACCTGCCTCGGGTCCCAGTCTCCAAGGACCAGACCAGAACTTCTTGCCCCAGCAGCAGCCAGCACCACCCTAGGAGCATTGTGGACAGAGTGAATATTGTGGATTGTCCATGTGTTTCCCTGTCTGTCTTTACCGGTGCGGGGTGGCTGATAGAAGTGTCCCTGTTTTACCGACTAGGAAACTGAGACATAGGGGATAGTGGGTGGAAGCCTTGGCTAAGACTTACAGTACTACCAGGCAGTAGGGCAGGATGCAGAGCCACGTCTCTCGAGCTTCAAGGTTACCTTCTTGGCTCCCTACTCTTGTGTGTGATTAAGTGGCTTTCTTTCTTCAACTCTGTAAATCTGACCTCAAAGCCCAGATCCTCCGAGAGCCTCACTTACTCTGTTTCTCCAGTGGCCTCAAACAACTAGAACTCTGCTCATTGGGAGAGACCAAAAAAGACACTAACTCATCTCTCTCTCTCTCTCTCTCTCTCTCTCTCTCTCTCTCTCTCTCTCTCTCTCTCTGTGTGTGTGTGTGTGTGTGTGTGTGTGTGTGTGTGTGTGTGTGTGTAGTAGTCTTTCCAGAGCTAAAAAGGTCCAGTTCTTAAACATCCTACAAAGCTGTGTTAAAGAGGAGTATACAGTAGGCACTGACTAGACAGACCGAGGAAGCAAGCAGTTGCAGTGCCTTCATTTACTAAATCGCTGCATACCACCAAGCCTTTCTCTGTGGTCATACTATGTGCACCCACTCTAGCTTCATTGCTTCCACTCCTCTGGGACACCTTGGACAAGTCATCTGTCCCTTCCCCACTCCCATCAAAGAGATCATCCACAGAGCCCACTTTAAGAAGACTGGAGTAGAGCGGGAGGCGGGCTGACCAGTGTGCAGCACCTGCCAATCAGAGAGCTCCCTGGGGCTTCCCTCTGCCTGGTCCCCATCCTGGAACCATGCTGCCCTGGCCTATGAGGACTCTGGAGGGCTCTGTGGTGTCCTACCCTCTTCCAATGTGAGTTTCAAGGTACCCCAGCATCCACCCTGCTGATCTTTGGAGGCAGGGCACTCTGGGAGGCAGAACTGTGGCATTGTATGCCAGTGTAGCTACTAAAATATCTCCAGACATTACCAAATGTCCCCTGGGATCACAGTGACCACTGATGAAAACCAGTACCTCACGGCCTAAGGGTACATTGGTATCTCTGGGAGACTCTAAATCTCATACTCATGAGCCCCACCCGAGAGGTCCTGACATCCTCAGAACCAGCATCCCTTAGGGATTCCTGATGACCCTGCTTTGAGAGCCACCGTACAAGTGTCCCAAGAACATGGTTGGGCTCTGGTGATGGTGAGGCAAGATCCCAAACTGAACTCCTGAACAGAGAGCCGACTCCCTGGGAGTGTGCAAGATTAGAGACCAACTCTGAGACTGACAAATGAGCAGGCACCCTAGGCGCTAAGGGGAAAAGTGAAGGGGGGCAGACGTGTGCTCAGGAGATACAGGGAAGTAGGGGAAGCCAGATCCAGAGACGTCAGAGGGATTGACGGCTGAGGGTTGTTGGTGGAGGAGCTCAGGGCTAGACTGCTCAGAACCAGATAGAAAAGCACATTGGCTGAGGCCACCAGAGCCAAGGACAGAGTACTCTACCTGAATGGGGAGTCATCGGCTCGCTCCAGAAGTGGCTTGAATGTCTTATCTGTGAATGACTAAATGAGTCCCAGCGCTCTGGAAGCAGAAATGATAATGTGCAGAAGACACCCCCATCATTGAGCCCAGGGGACAAAGATAGAAGCACACTCACAGCTGCTCAGCGGAGTGGCAATGCCCGGCGACCCAGGGAGACAGGCATGCCATGAGTAGCCCCTGGGAAGTGACGACAGCAGCTGTGCAGTGGGGACAGCAGCAGTACCTTGACCCAGCTTTGCCCTAACACAGACGGCTCCGGGATCCACCTCCATCCCGAGGCTTGGGGACACACAGCCAGGCCAGGACTTAGTGGTAGGGCTCAAGCCAGGTGGCGCAAGGGACCTACCCATCCCAGTGACCCCAGACTCCACAGCCCAAAGACAGAATTTTAAAAGCTGGAATTTGAGTCAGAGACTATGCCAACTTGTGGCTGTCTGGATCCCCCTGGGTGAGTCACTGAAGAGACAGCCTTTTCCCTCGAAGCTATAGGCTAGACATGGCCCTGGACCCATTACTTGGGACTTTTTATGCCTCTAAAGCTACAAGAGACGTTGTCTAGCCTCCCATATAGCAGAGGACAGAGAGGGAGGGTCAGAGGGGCTGCTAGGAAGCAGCCAAGCCGGAATTCTGTCCAGGCACACCTCTGAAGACCATCTTAAGTGTGGTTTTTTCTGCCTCTTAACACAGCGCTTACGTTCCCTCCACATGCCCTCATAGAGATGTCATGAGAATCAGACAGGACAAATCTGAACATTATAACCCTGAGATTGCAATCACAGCCACTGAACTCCTGAGCCTTCGGGTCTCAAGAGCCAGGTGTGCTCGTCTGCAGACATCAGGAGACACGCTTCAGTCAGCCTGGCCAGGGGCTGGGGCTGGGGCTGGGTATCAGATTGGGGTGTCCCCCCAAACAGGTGCCCACCCCCTATCCCCACTCCCCCCCACAGTGTGCCGAAGCATCCAAAATTAAATTTCACGCCTGGCTGCACAGAGATACCAACTCAGCCCCGTGTGTTTACGGCTCGAGGAGGAGATAAGATTTGATTAAGAAGACTGCTATTAATTTATGGAGTACGCTGGCGCGAAGGGAGAGGCTGCTTTTAATTAATAGCCAGAAGGAGTTTGCGCTTTGGGTCTCAGCAAGAGGGAGAGGGCTGGGAGGCTCGGCAGTGGATGGATGGATTCAGCCACTCGCTCACCTTCTTTCTGAAGAGGATATAAATAAATAAAAGGCAACAGGGAGGGGAGGGGAGGGGAGAGGCAGTTCTGGGTTGGGAGAATGGCAGGTGGGCTGGAGAGCCAGCCAGCAGTGACAGAGAAAAAGGAGGAAAGTGGGAGAGGAGGAAAGGGAAGAGGGGGAGAAGGAAGGAGGAAGAGGGAAGAAGGGGGAGGAGTTGGGAGGAGGAGGGAGAGTAGGGAGAAGAGAAAGGGAGGAAGGAGAAGATCCAGACAGAAGGGAAAGGAGAATTGACTTTACAAAGTGTTAGCATGACAACAAACCCTTCACAGGGAGGACCTTGCCCTGACTTTCTCGGTTACAGGAGGCTGCAAACATCTCCAAAAGGGAGCCAATGGCTGTTGTGTCTCCCTTCCCCAACATGGATATTACCTTCCAAATGTGTTTCCAGCCACCTATTCCTTGTCCCCCAGGACCCTTGATGCTTTGGGAGGGTACTTGAGTCCCCCAGATGAAATGGCAGAGTAGATGCTCAGATTCATAACCACGCTCATGTGGCGTTCTGATCCTCAAGCCGGCTTACAGTCACTAATGCACTGTAAATGCTGAGCAAACAGTCTACTGTTTGGGGACCATGACATGGAAGAAGTCAGTGTGTTTAGTACAGACCCAATTTGGGAAGTAGTGTTTTCATCTGATGCTGGTTGCTAGTCGTTGGTTGTAGAGTGTGTGGGTACAAGGGTGAGCTCTGTGTACTTCTAGTCTTAACCTTGTTTTAGATAAAAAAAAAAAAAAAAACCCTTGGGGCTCAGAGAAGCCTAAATTAACAAGGCCACACAGTTGTTAGGCAGAGTAGCCTTTTCTGTGACTCCCTTCACAGGCACACAGGAGAGCTTCACACATTCAGGCTCCTGTGATGAGAGGCTGCAGAGAGCATGGTGGTCAGGCTTGGCGGAGGGTGGTGACACCCTGGGGACTGAGCCTGCACATCCTGTCTGGTGGGTGTGGGGACCTCTGGCCCAGGGCCTGCCATGACTGTTATTTTAGATTCCTGTCACACCACACATCTAAAGTTCTCTTACACATTTGAGATCCGAAAGGAACTCCGATAGACTTTATTTGAATGATGCTCGGAGCTTGATGTACAGCCTGGCAGAACTAGCACTGGCCAGGAGCATCAGAGTACCAGGGCAGGCCCAGGGACCTGCTGTCCAACAATTCTTGGCAATTCCCATTGCCATTCTCTTGAGAAGCAGTTTCCATTTTATAGACAGTGAAACTGAGACCCCCAAATGTCCCAACAGCACAAAACATGATGGCAGATACGAGTAGGAATTAGCCTTGGACAGACTCCTAATCTTCATCCTGGTACTTTTTGTGCCAGTTAACCCTAATAGTTGCTTCCCTGGCTATAACAAAATACCTGACGTTAAACAACTAAGGAGGGGTTTGTTTTTGGCTCCCGGTGTGCAGCGCAGTCCATTGTGGTGGGGAGTGTATGGTGACAGGTGTTTGGGCAGCTGGTCACATTACAGGATGCAGAAAAAGATGAACACTTTCCCCTTTCTATGCAATGACCAGAGCCCTTGGGATACCACAATGCTACCATAGTGCCACCGTGGTTACGGTAGGCCCCTTACCTCACTTAACCCAATACAAACACTCCCTTACAGACATGCCCAGCTAGCTGTTTGTCTCCTGGTAAATCTAGATTCTCTTGATGGTCCATATCAACAATCACAGCCCCTAGCATCCCCAGCGCGATGCCGTGGAATGGGCATACGAGCCAGGCAGGTCTGGCTTCAGATCACAGCTCTGCTTTTTGGCTGCATAGCTCTGTGCAAGTTTCTCGGCCTCTCTGAGCATTCTCGTCCCATGTCTTCAATGGCCAAGCAGTCTCAGGGAGCTGCCACCATAGCATGCCAAGCAGGGTGACAGTAAGAAGCCAGCACTAGGCCACCACTCCGCAATGCCTTTGGGACAGAGCAGGAGTGAGCCCTGAGCCGAGCAGTTTCCTCTGTCCCCTCCATCCCGTCTTTCATCTTCCCTCAGACGCTGGTTTCTAATCAGCAGTGACCACAGATGAGCAGTCATCAGCATCCATCACCGCCAGCAAATCGCCAGGTGTCAACCTCTGAGTCCCTGCTTCTAAATCACTCTGTGCTCTGTGATGAAGGACGGAGACCAGAGAGCGAAGCTAGGGATGTGCTGGTGGGAGGGGTGGCAGGAAGAGACTACAGTCAGATGGAGAGACCCTGCTTCAATACAGAGCATGACACATTTGGGGAAACAGAGGCACAGAGGGGACATGTGGTACCCAGAGTCCACATTGTAGGCTTCTGGCAGAGCTAGAAGTAAGCTCCACCTTGGACTGTGTACTGGCTCAAGGTTCCTGTCCCCAGGGTGTCTGTCATATGGCTACTGTTCCATGGGATCAACCCCACTCCAGAGCTCCATCCAAGCCTGAGGACAGGACAGTGTAGAGGTAGCCATGTCCTAACAGAGTCAGCTGTGGCTCTCTTAGGAGAAGGTAGGAAGATGCCCTCCCTAGGCAGAGTGAGCTCACCCCATCCTATTCTACTGGGACCATTAGCCTCTTGGGATAGGATGGCACTGTGTCTGGCACCTTACCTGGCCCACCTTGGATCTCTGCGTCCTACACCTGGGACCTGCCAGCTGCCCATCCTATAGCTGGGAGTGAGTGAGCCAGGTTCCCAATGGCCATTCTCAGCTTCCCAGCTCTGCCAATAGCCATTGTGTAAGGGTTACTGCTTTGTGCACCATGTCTCTTCTGTCTGCAATGCCAACAAAACTCTGGCCATCCTTCAATGGCCAAATCCCTGTATCCCCAGTCCCATTGAGCCACCTCTACTAAGCAATCCAGGTGTCTTTCCTAGCTGCAACCAGTCTAGGAAGATCCAGTCTAGATGCCCAGGAAACCAATCCCCACTGGTACACAGAAGCCAAAAGTGTTGGTGGCACTTCTCTCCTCATCCATATGCTCTCTCTTATGCCAGGAACACTGGGCCTGAAGCAGGGAGTGACAGACAGGTGATGAGGGAGCCACTCTGCCCTGCCCCTTCCAAATGTGTGTGTAGCAATCCCAGAAGCCCTGTTTATCAGCAGGGGTGATTCCAGCCCAGGCACAGGACAAAGGTAGCCCCTCTCTTCCTGCCCATATAGCCAGACAGCCTTTTTTGCCTTTTGCAGTGGTCCTCAATCTGTGGATTGCAACCCCTTTGGTCTTGCGTATTGGATATTTACATCACCGTGGTAGTTTGAGTGTAACAGGCCCCCATCATCTCATAGGGAATGGCACTATTAGGAGATGTGGCTTTGCAGGTGTGGGTGTGGCCTTGTTGGAGGAAGTGTGTCACTGTGGGGGTGGACTCTGAGGTTTCCTATGCTCAGTCTACCACTTGGCATCTCAGTCAACTTCCTGTTGGCCTGCAAGTCAAGATGTAGCCAGCACCTCATCTGTCTGCATGCTACCATGCTCCCCGCCATATTGATAATGAACTGAATCTCTGAAACTGTAAGCGAACCACCCCAATTAAATATTTTCTTTCTAAGAGTTTCCATGATCATGGTGTCTCTTCACGGAAATAGAAACCCTAGCCAAGACAATTACGATCCATAAAAGTAGCAAGATTAAAAGGCATGCACCACCACAAAAAAAGTAGCAAGATTAAGTTATGAAGTAGCAATGAAAATAATTTTATGGTTGGGGGGGTCACCACAACATGAGGACCTGTATGAAAGGGTCACAGAGTGAGGGAGACTGGTCATGATATGAGAAAGGAGCTGGGGTACATTATTGTATGGACAAGGTAACTGCTTCCAAAGAAGAGCATCAACCCATCTGCATAAGGGACAGCCTTGCCAGCTGCCCAAGGCGCCCACCCAGAGCAGGGAAACTGGTCAAGGTTACCACTGCTGCAAAGCATCTAAAGTCTGTGTGAGCCAGGACTCAACCACAGTGCCCTGCTTCACCCCATGAGTATTTAGTAATTGACCCTTGATAACGATAGCAATGGGCAAGAAACCGCCCTGGTCTAGAGGGAGAGAAAGAAGTTAGCTTAACACTTACTTGAGCTCTAGAGGAAGTGACAGGATTCTGAGCACGTTCACAGTGGATCTATGACCTAGAATTGGGGGGAGGTGAGGATTCAAGATCTTCCCCAAGGAGGTGCCAATGCAGATGACCCCTAAAGGATATCTGTAGGGTTGGTTGACAAAAATCAAAAGGTAATGGTCCAGACAACAGAGACAGAATGTGTGAAGGTGTAGGGGTAGAACTTGCCATTTTGGGGGGCCTGAGAGAGAAAATTAGTAAGGAAGACTGCTGGGCTCCAAGGGGCTCATGGATGGGGCGTGGGGACAAATCAATGAGACAGACATGCACCTCCCCAACCACACTTGTGCCCACAGTGTGATAGTGGGGGGGGGGTAATGGAAACTTCTAGAAGGCTTTCTAGATAGATAATCTAGACTATGTTTAAGGGGTAGAAGGGGGTGTCTCTGTTCTGTTCCAGGGGCGAATAGAGTAAGAGGAGACCCGGAGGGTCAGTCAAGGGCATAGTGTGGCCTGGCAGTGAGGTGGCCGGGACAGGGTTGGTTGGGGTCAGGAATGAACGGTGGGAGGGCAGGCTGTTTCCCCAGAGCTTGTCCCTTGGATGTCATGCTTTTTGGCTGGAAGGCTGGCAGGCTTCTACATTATTAATAGTGACACATAGTAAACATTTTGATAATTGTCACAGCCACAGGCTTTGCGAGTCAGCACCAGCTGTTACCAGCATGAAGAAAAAGCGAATCTCTTGTGCCCTCATACCAGGCTCCCCACCCTCTATTCCTTCCTGCCCCTCATCAATCAAGTGCTTTCTGCCTCAGCCTGATGTGGGACACCTCAGAGTGCAATCCCACCTTCTCCATCCATCCCCAGAGATGGAGCTCAGCCAGGTTCTGTGCCTCCCTGAGTGACCCCAGTCACCCCAGGAGGTTAGACTGCCCTCCCCCAAGTAACACTATCCCCATCCCCCACCCCCCACCCAGCCCAGTGCCCCCACTGCACAAAGCAAGCCCTGTCCTGTGGAAGCCCAGTAAAGGAGGGGCAGGATGCAGGGGGACCTTCTTGTGGGAGAAGAGGGATTTCTTCTTCCAGGTCTTCTTGGACAACAGCCCCTTACATAGCTAATGTTCTGGGAATGTACCTCCCCCAGAGTGGGTAGATGATGACAGGTGGATGGTGACTGGTCCATGAGGCTCCTGAGTGTGAATTGATGTCATCCTGGATGAGGAGACCTGACCTAGTGATGGGACCACCAGTGACAGGAAGGGTATGTGACAGTGCTAGCTAGCCTGGGCAGCCTGTGGATCAGAGCTAGGGCTCTGAGACATGGAAATGAATGTAAAGTCCCCTCTGGGAATCTTGGTAAGTCATCAAGGAAAAGAGACTGGCCCCGAGGAGCAATTTAGGGAAGCAACCTAAGGCTCAGTGGTTGCTTCTGGGGCCTGCGGGGCTTGGCACAGCATGAGTTGTAGGAGGCATCAGAGGCCTAACTGGGCTGACTCCCGTGTCTTCTCCTCTACTGCCCTACTGCCCACATTTGCCTCCTCCACAGCCCTTCGCTTACAGAGCACAAGCTCAAAGGCAAAAGTTGAGAATTCCTTAAGCTGAGTATGGGCCACGCATCCTCACACCTGTGAAGCTGTCTCCGGGAGCCTCCATGTGGCAATGAGGTGATCTCTAGTTAGAAGCACCATCCTCATGCCGGAAAGGACAGGACAGAGGACCAACTCAGGGTACAGGACAGAGCTGGGGGTCATACGTACAGGGTGTGGCCAATTGTAATAAGAATTCGCCCTTACGGGAACAAGGGAAGAAAGCAGGGATCTATGAGAGAACCCATTGCTGGACAGGACCAGGGAAGGCATCTGGATTCATTTTTCCCAAGGCAATCCTAAGAGTGATTTGTTTCTTGAGATCCGGGAAGCTGGGGGGCCAAGAGCTGAGTGTAGCAAGGTCAGTTTCCTCTGACCCTCTCCATGACATGCAGGTGGCCCCTTCCTCCCTGTATCCTACAATGGTCATCCTCTGTGCCTGCCCAAGTCTGCTGTCCCCTCCCCCACCTCCTGTGACAGCAATGGACCCTGGGCTTTTCATATGGTGGGTGAGCTCTCTGACACAGCCATATCCCTAACCCTTATTTTTCTGAGAAGATGGATTTCTGTGTATGTAATCCAGGCTGGACTGGAACTCAAAGTCCTCTTGCCTCAGCCTCCAGAGTGTGGTGGTCACAGGGGTACATGAGCAGACCCAGAGCAAATATCCCTTTACATAAACAACACAGTGAATTGGGGTCCCCTCTAATGACTTCTGTAAAATGTCACCTCACCAAACACAGTCACCTTGTCAGTCTGCAGGGACTAGACCCTCATGTGAATTCAGGGGCCACAGTTCATTCCATAGGAATGTCCCTGGCGAAGTGCCATTCAGACCAAGATTTAATCAATGATTTTAAAAACAGTGGCAGGAGAGGAAAACTTCCAGACAGGTGAGCACTGTCTGAGAAGCCTCTGAGATTAGCATAGGGTGGGTGAGGGTATTGAAGAAGATTCTAGAACATGGTGCCCAGTAATTTGCAGATGGTGACTGTGGTTGACATGGGCCTTGATGAGAATCATGGTCTCCAACCCAAGAGCCTGTAGCTGATTTGAGGAGATCATTAATCTCCTGGAATGTGAAGAGAATGGACAGAGAGGCTGCATGGAGTCAAGTGAGGGGCCCTTGAGAGGGTGGAGGAAGATGGCAACAGCTGGACCAGCACCATGACCTTGTGATGAGCAATGTGTAAGAACACAGAGAAAGAAGTAAAAGCATTGATGGGGACATTATGTGGTCTGGGAGTGTCAGGATGGCTCCTGGACTTCTGCCTGGCCAGTGTAGAATGCATGACTGAGAGAGCATAGCAGATAGGATGCCTGGGCAGGAAGCCTGGGATGAGGGCACTGGGTTAGGTACATGGTGACTCTTGTGTGTTGAGATACATGGTAGAGATTAGTGAGGTCATGGGGCCTAAAGAATGTAAATTACAGAGGAACCAACCATATGTAGACCATTTCCTCATCCTCTTGGTTCTGCTGCAGTTAGCCCATTGTGAGCACACCACCCACCTGGATAGTCCAGGATGCCCGCCCTATTTTACAGCCCTATGATTCAGATCCTCCATTCCATCCTCGCCATGGAACCCAGAAGGGCGGGGAGGGACCTTCTCCTTTCCACTAAACTCAGTTCTTAGCGTCCCTAGCCTCTGCCTGTACCTCCTCAGTAATGCTCTGCGTTTGTAGAGTAAATAAGATGTTGAATGATGGAATCTGGCCCCTGAAACTCCAGTACCAACAGACTAAAGCATCTTTGGGATGCACTCAACAGGAGCCTTTACAGGCCGCTGGAAAGCCCTTATCCATAGCTGGTGTTGCTTTGGGCATCACATCACTGTGTCCCTTGACTCCAATTCCATCTCCCAGAGACCACTTTCAAAGCTCTTTAGGATCCCCACCCCCATTCCCTGTCCATATCTTATTGCAAGGGACATGCT